>NW_027270438.1:0-6604 GCF_030848805.1 Temnothorax longispinosus | reverse complement strand
CGACGGCAATCGCGCGCGCCGGGATGGAGCGGCGGAGCGTTCGGGAAGTACGGCGCCCGACGCCGCGATTGCGTTCGGTGGCTCTCGGCCGTTTTTGGCACCGCTCGGCGCTCCGAGTCGGTTGCCGCGCTAAGTCCGTTTGCGGACTGATGCAACGCGAGATGAATAGTTTAAAAAAGGGCACATCGTGTCTTGTCTCGCCCGGCGGGTGTTCGGCCGGGCGGCATCCGGCTGATGCTCGCCGGGAATGATGCGTTTTGGGGCGCATCGTTACAACTTGAATAAGAGAAATATATTTCAATTAATCATTTCACACAGTGCGACCAAGCAATTCATACTCCGACCCAAAATTCCCGAATCCTGTGCCGGCCCTGAGCACAACTCCCGGTCACGGCACACAACAGGTCCTATATAATCAATTCCTGTGACTTAAAAAGCATTGGCTTTCTTTACACGTTCATTAGGTAAACTGCCAGAAACGCTATCCAACTTGTGAACTCTGTGTCACTTGCATCCCACACAGCACACTTTATCTGAGGGACGTCCTACAGAAAAAGTGGGATATCTCAATAACCGGTGGATATCCAGTGGATATTTAATATCCGGTAGATATCCAGCGGATGCACAAATGTCCCTCAAAATATCCTGTGCTGTGTGAGATATTGCACAGCTATTTATTACCGCCCGCACAGGTCTTCTGTAAGTAAGAATCCAAAACGTCTCTCGATCGTAAGTTACTCATCGTGATCTAAACTCCTGCGTGCTTTAGTTTTTTATGTTTATCCTCAATTAATTTCTTTATTAAAAGATGTTTCGGATCTAGTATTATAGGATGTATGACGACAACGTCGATGTTCTCACGGTCTCGCCGGCCGTGAAGGAGCGCGCCGTCGCTTTTACTCACTAACGATTTTAAAAAAAATCAATCACGACAAGACTCTCAGAAACCCAGATGGTAGCTCGACTAAATAATTCCTCGAAATATTGGGCGCCAGGTGCGATTCCTCGCACCACAATCCACAAGATCGCAATTCTCTTAGGTGTGAGTTTCTTCGGGTAATCGCGGTCGGAGGAGGAGAGGGAACGTAACGCAGTTAACACACGCAAATAACAGTAATACAAATATAATGTATTTGACAGAAAAGGTTACGTCAGACTAAATCAGCAAGTTGTCTCAGACGAAATCGGTGAATTACAATCTTAGAGAGAAGATTACTTCAGAATAAATCGGCAGGTTTCTTTAAAATGAATCGGTGAATTACAAATTTTCTCTTGAATGTTTGGCTGCGGAACGCGGAAACTACAAGATACAATAACGCGGAAATTAGCCTAAGAACGCAACTTATAAGACGCAGTTACACGACCGCAATACACAATACGCGATTACACGAACGCAAGACACAATACCTACGCGCGACGATTTTTCAACGGCCGAATAACCACCCGCGACGTCTCGCGAATGGTCCCAAAATAGCTAGACGCGGGCCTCCCGCGAAAAGCCCCAAAGATCCAAGACAGATGCCTCACGCCCCGGGACGTGATTGCGCGAACATTACTCCCCCGTTCTACGGTACACCTCGGCGCGAAGGACACCTCGCTACATTACGCACCACGGTTACACAAAACGCTATTACACGAAACACTAAGACACGACGAAAACTACAACGAATCACACGGTGACTGTCAGCCGCGTACGATTTTTCGGGCAGGGCGATCCCATGTTACTCTGTTGGCCGGGCCCTCCGTTAGTACTCCATTTAATAATTACTTGCTCGGTAGTTCTCATCAGCACAAACGCGATGCTAACAAATACTTCGCGACACGGTACGCGATTCTCTAAGCATGCTTCCCGCGGCTCTACGCGGCTCTCGGAAGGGCTCCGGCCGTCAGAACGATCTTACTTGTACCCAGACGTGGGTTACGAGGTGCTCGAGTAGTGGCCTTACAAATTCCGCAAGCTGGGCTGCCGGTCCTCTCGGGATGTCGTCCCTCGCCACGCCGACACGACAGTGACGATCCTCTAGCCCGGCGGGATCACGTCGAGCCCGCGCCTGCGCGCGCCGTGCTTGCAAGCCCTCCTTGCCGATCAGCCCTATGCGAGCCGAGCGCCTCCCGCTTCCGTCGGCGCCCCTCGTGGCTTCCTCGCTCGCCGGCGGCAGGTTTGAAAAGCCTATTCTTGAGTCCGGCTGACCAGGCCGCGACTCTGGTGCCGGTGTACGACGGTCAGGCTGGCCAGGCCTTGGCTCCGTCGACCGGTAGGCAATGCTCCGTGGCGATCTCCCTCCTTCGTGATTCGGCAGGCTTCATCCCAGCGAACATCGGGGCTGATGCGCTCGCCCTGCGAGACGCTCCAAGCAACGTTGGCATATGGGCCCAATCGTGACCCGCCCGCCGGCCAACTCCTACGCAGAATGCCTCCCGTAAACTCCCACGGCGCGACTCAAGTCGTTACAATTTCCTCCTGGCCATCTACTCGATACCTGAAATTCTCGGAAATAATATAATGTACCGAATTCTAACCCTGTCGCCCCGCCTCGCTCCGGCGGAGACGACATCCCGGACGTTCCCCCCGGTCGAGCTATCGTCTGGACAGGGGACGTGACTATGTCACGTCACAGATGACAAAAATCGTATTCGTCTTCACGATTGATCACAGGTGATTTTAATCGCAACAATTCACTCTCATTCTTGTACACATTTAAAGTGCTTAATCGTGAGTCGTTTACACCTTCAAATGATTCTTGTTGACTTAGTTTTAAAACTACAAGTTCTGCTGTAACAAACTCTTTATCGTTCAGTGAAAATCTGAAAGTTCTTGGAGCTCGACAATTAGCAATAAAGCAAAGAATCCATGCCATGACTCGCACTATCCGTAGATACTTGGATTGCCCTTTCATGTACCAACCTTCTTCTAGAAGATATGCGTCGTTTATCAGTACGTTATCCGATAAAATCTTTCTCTTATTACACCCTACTGATCTTTTCGTTTTGCTATTAACTTCTGCCTCATCTATGTCATATTCACCAATGTTTTCTCGATAGCTTCAGCTAGAGTCCCTATATAAGAGTCTGGACACTGAGAGAACTCACGCGTATTGGCTCAATCAACCTTTTGTAACAAAATGGCGAAACCAATTAGAATACGACTACAGCCTCCTTCTCCTTCTTCTTCTTTAGGTTAAGGCTGACGATTACAGTCTCTGAGTATCCTTGACTCTAGATGCTAGGGTCCCTGTATAAGATGTGAGACGCCATTTTGTTACAAAATAGCCTCAGTGGCCAGACTGTTATATAGAGACTCTAGCTTCAGTCAAACCGGGCTCTTCCATCGCGACTCTACCAACTGCTTGTCGCGACGGTAAATCAGCCGGATTCATAATTCCAGGCACATGATATCATTGGCTGCATCCAGAAGTACGATCGCTCACTGAGTGCTCATCGAGCTCTTTGAGCTCATTGAGCGATCAGTATATACCCTAGATCTATCTACTGGATACAAACGCTCTCTGAGCTGCTCACGGTGAGCGCTCGCCACTTTCGTGAGCGTAGTTTTCTATCGCTCACTCAGCTCACTTTACGCTCTCTCTCCAATCTTCGCGCCAATTTAATATCCCTAAAAGTTAGTAACTAATATAATTCTTGTGCTGTTTTTAATTTTTATCTTTTAGTTAAAAAGTTAAGTTATTCTTGTTTGCAAATAATTAAAAAATTAACATATTAAGTAGTTAAACATTATTTATATGTTGCGACCCGATTTCCTTCGGTCTCGCTAGCCGAAGGGGCGCTGCCGCAAATTACCTGCCAGAAGACGGTAGCTCCGCGGTATCCGCGATATGATTTCTCGACAAAATACTCCGTATGGGCGCCAGGTGCGATTACGCGCACCACGTTTCAACAACTCGATTCCCGGCTCAACAGGTATATCTCACGTGAACGCTAACTTAGGGTGCCGGTTACGTCTTTTGTCGAGGAAGGTGGGGAGGGAGCGTAGCGCAATCAACACACAATAAGTAATAAAAAATAATAAGAATGTATTTCAAGTAACATGAATCTCGTCTCCGCGGATCCAACGCAACGACTTCTCACCGCGAATCTCAAGACAGATACAACGCAAGGAGTTTAACACAAATAAGCGACACCGAATATCCGCGGCTCGACTCTGATATTCGCAAGGACACAATAATATCCGCGATAACAACTCTAACATCCGCGAGACTCTCAATATCCGCAATAAACGGCGCAAAATAGTCGCGATAACATCCGCAGTATATTCGCGGTAATATCTGCAAGCGACACAAAATGTTCACGATACAACTCTACCGTCCGCGAGACTCTTAACGTTCCAACGCGACATTTCCATCCACAACAAGTGTAACGCAATATCTCGACCGTACGTCCGCGAAACTCTTCGCTGAGCGAGCGCGACTATACTTGCCCGCACAAACGACGACGCAAAGTATCCGCGAGGCTCTCCACGAGTACGCGAATCTCTCCCAAAACACACGGCCCGCGATACGCTTCTCCTCGCGACACGCAACAACACTTATCCCGACACATTCGCAACAACGCACACGATATTCAACGATATGCACCGTTTGCGGCACGCCTCAGTTCACAAACACGCAATACGATACATTAGACGCGAATTGACTGTCGGCCGCATCTGAGCTTCCGAGGAGGGCTTTCTAATACTTTCCGGGCTCTATCTCGGCCGCCCCCCCCCCCGACCACGCGTTCTATCAAAATGCCAAGGTAACCTTGAAGCCGTGCGCTAAGACCGTGCGCGCGCAGCTTCTTAGCCAACCCCGCGTCGTGCTGAGACGACTGTCTGCCGAGGAGCTTAAGCGTGCGGAGCGACGGGCGACGCCGCTGCCACGACAGGTGGCGAGACGGAGCCGGCGGAGCACACCGCCGCGAGCGATTAGCCATGCGGTAGTGCGCCAGTCGGTGCAATTGGCGGGAGATGCCGGTCAGTGGGGCACTCCAGCGGAGAGGAAAGCGATCCGGCAGGCCGCAGAGGCGTTCGATTGCGCCTACCAGATCCAGCTGACCCGGGTCACCGTCCAGGAGGTTGACGGCGGTGCCGCGTGGAGCGGCGCAGGACGAGCGGGAGGAGCCCAGCGACGAGTTCCTGAGCCCATCTACAGGGGAGGAGACCTCCGGGGACGAGGGGGACATCCCCACTATAAATTAAGTTGCGTGAGCGCTCCGAGGACGGAGTTACATAGGGAGCCGAAAACCCTTTTCTTTTTCTTTTGTTTTACCATTCAATTACATATGTATTTTGTTTTTCTCGTTTCTTTGACCGTAGAGTCACATTGATCAAGTTTATCCATCCGGCGCAAGTAGTATTAAGTTATGCGACAGCGGTCGCCGAGCAGCGGCTCACGTAGAAGTTAAGTCCTTTCCTCCCGATCCACATCATTTGATTTTCTTTTCGGCATGACGATGCCCGGCCAGACTGGAAATAGATTTTATTTTGTTTTCGGATATGTGCGTGGATCGCGGTAACGCACACTTTAGTTTAACGGTCGAGCCACACACAATCTTCAGAGCGCGGGCACCAAGTGCGCGAACCGCGTGTGCCGCGCGAATAATAATCATTTTGCCGACTCACGAGGTCCCCAAGAGGGGGTATACCCGAAAGCGCCGCGATCCGAACACCCGGACATGTAGTTCGGGCGACAACCCGCGAACTCGCGAACGGACGTCATCCTCGGGAAAAGGCCGAAGATGCGTCCAAAGGGAGACCCGACAGACCCTAGGAACCAAGCGCGGGCGAAATCCGACCACCCGGACATGTAGTTCGGGCGACAACCCGCGAACTCGCGAACGGACGTCATCCTCGGGAAAAGGCCGAAGATGCGTCCAAAGGGAGACCCGACAGACCCTAGGAACCGAGCGCGGGCGAAATCCGACCACCCGGACATGTAGTTCGGGCGACAACCCGCGAAATCGCGAACGGGACGCCATCTCGGGAAAAAGCCGAAGATGCGTCCAAAGAGAGACCCGACGGACCCAGGAACCGAGCGCGGGCGAAATCCGAGCACCCGGACAGGTAGTTCGGGCGACAACCCGCGAAATCGTGAACGGACGTCATCCTCGGGAAGAGGCCGAAGATGCGTACTAGGGGGAGACCTAGTACACCCGGGGGACAAGTCGCGGTCGAGATTCGACCACCCGGACGGTGGGTTATGGCGACAGTCGCCGAGACCGATAGACCCGGACGTCGGCTACGAGAACTAAGTCCGGAATATCGTTGATAGGAACCGTGGGAACAAGCAGCGAGGGTCGCCGCCATCGGCGGACATGACAAAAACGACCTAGACGTCGTCTCCGAGAAGTCGACCCGGAATCGGCATTAGGGACGTAGGAGAGGACGTGCGCACGGGTCGGCGCCCTCAAAAGGCAAAATTTTAAGGGGGTGAAAAACCACTACCCGGGAGCCGATTAAGCGTATCGCAAATAGTGTACTGGCGGCGGAAATTTCCATCGGGAACATCTGGCGCGCACCTGGCGAGCCAGAACTCGTAAACACCTATTGTATCTGCGTAGCGTGGAAAATTACCGCGAGCAGAAAGCGGCCGAGACCCCATGGTGGGGT
>NW_027270437.1:0-6623 GCF_030848805.1 Temnothorax longispinosus | reverse complement strand
TGTTTATAATAAATTATATGTATTTTTTTCTGTAAAGGTTTGGGAACGTTTCTCAAAAACGCCCTTTAAGGCCCCTTTGGGGCAAATAAAGTATCATTTGTAACTGTAACAATTTTTTCAAATTTTTCCACACATTTTTCGTTCCGATATAAATAATGTAACTCGCTATTTGAGCAAAATTTTAGTATTATTCAAAGAGTCATAACTCTTTACTGGTGTAAGTTACAAGGCTCAGCTTGGGCTCATAGCCCCGAAAGCTTATGAGTAGTACTTTTTCATATGTTTGTCGATTAAGTGTCAACTGAAGCCTAAACCCCTTATAATGAGGGTTGAATATTGCCTTTGAAAACGCATATTCACAACATTTCGCCCGTCGTAAAAATATTGAACAGTTCGAAATTAGTGGCCAATATTGTATCGAAAATTAATATACATATGGATACTATAAAAAAATTTAAGAGAACCCACCGTTTTATCTCTTTCACAACATATCACCCCTTACAGTTACGTGTTTATAAAAAACGTAGCATGTTTGAAGCCTAAAAAGAGTATGTGGGGAACCGGCTACAAATTTTTTCTTAGGTGGAAATTTTAGTGTTTTGTGTCAGCTTTGAAGAAAAAAAACATTCATCTTGTTATTCGCAGCCCTTCAAAAGTTACAAGCACCTAACTAACCTTAAAAACCGCCTCAAAAAATAGTTACTCGCTAGTCAGAAAGTGACACGTATGCGCGCGTAATGGCATATAAACAACTACAATTTATGAATGTTAGTGTCCAACATGTATATTAGTAACATATAGTAATTGTTTTTGAAAAAAAATTTACAAGAAATGTCTGCATCGATTGAGCGTCTGTTTTTTATACGATTTATCTCTCAATATCTTTGTCGTGCATATAGATGTACTATTTATTGACACAATACAAATTAGTTTATGTTTGCATGTATAATGCTATTTCCTATTCTACTCTCAGCATCACCTAGAAACAACGGCGTGGACGTGGTAGAAATTTGTCTCCTTTGGGGTGCTTTATTATCGTGAGTCCCCTTGCCTCTCACGTTTCGGGATGCTTTATTATCGTGAGTCCCCTTGCCTCTTACGTTTCGGGGTGCTTTATTACCGTGAGTCCCCTTGCCTCTCACGTTTTGGGGTACAGATGTTTTCTTTTGGTGAATTTTGCGACTTTACTCGTTTTCTGTTGTCGCGATAGACACTTTTACTTTTGGCGGTTCTTGACGATTTTAAACGTTACCACTTCTCTTGACATAGACGTTTTCTTTGCCTGGATTATACTTGATTCGTTGACGGGGTGGAAACTATGGAATGAACGAGTTTTAGGAATCGGTTTCGCTATTTTAAATCGTTTGTCAAGAATCTCCTTTGTCTTCTCAATTTCATGTTTAGAACAGAAAAAAATAGTATACCGTTAATATGAATATTAGAACAGAAAAAAATAGTATACCGTTAATATTCATATTTTTTCTGTTCTAAACATGAAATTGAGAAGACAAAGGAGATTCTTGACAAACGATTTAAAATAGCGAAACCTATTCCTGAAACTCGTTCATTCCACAGTTTCCACCCTGTCAACGAATCAAGTATCCAGGCAAAGAAAACGTCTATGTCAAGAGAAGTGGTAACGTTTAAAATTGTCAAGAACCACCAAAAGTAAAAGTGTCTATCGCGACAACAGAAAACGAGTAAAGTCGCAAAACTCACCAAAAGAAAACATCTGTACCCCAAAACGTGAGAGGCAAGGGGACTCACGGTAATAAAGCACCCTGAAACGTGAGAGGCAAGGGGACTCACGATAATAAAGCACCCTGAAACGTGAGAGGCAAGAGAACTCACGATAATAAAGCACCCCAAAGGAGACAAATTTCTACCACGTCCACGCCGTTGTTTCTGGGTGATGCTGAGAGTAGAATAGGAAATAGCATTATACATGTAAACATAAACTAATTTGTATTGTGTCAATAAATAGTATATCTATATGCACGACAAAGATATTGAGAGATAAATCGTATAAAAAACAGACGCTCAATCGATGCAGACATTTCTTGAAATTTTTTTTCAAAAACAATTATTATATGTTACTAATATACATGTTGGACACTAACATTCATAAATTGTAGTTGTTTATATGCCATTACGCGCGCATACGTGTCACTTTCCGACTAGCGAGTAACTATTTTTCGAGGCGGTTTTTAAGGTTAGTTAAGTGCTTGTAACTTTCGAAGGGCTGCGAATAACAAGATGAATGTTTTTTTTCTTCAAAGCTGACACAAAAAGCTGAGCAAAACACTAAAATTTCCACCTAATAAAAAATTTGTAGCCCGTCCCCCATATACTCTTTTTAGGCTTCAAACATGCTACGTTTTTGATAAACACGTAACTGTAAGGGGTGATATGTTGTGAAGGGGATGAAACGGTGGGTTCTCTTAATTTTTTTTTATAGTATCCATATGTATATTAATTTTCGATACAATATTGGCCACTAATTTCGAACTGTTTAATATTTTTACGACGGGCGAAATGTAGTGAATATGCGTTTTCAAAGGCAATAACCCTCAACCCTCATTATAAGGAGTTTAGGCTTCAGTTGAGACTTAATCGATAAACATATGAAAAAGTACTACTCATAAGCTTTCGAATGAGCCTAAGCTGAGCCTTGTAGCTTACACCAGTAAAGAGTTATGACTCTTTGAATAATACTAAAATTTTGCTCAAATAGCTCCCTCGAGACGAGTTACATTATTTATATCGGAAAGGAAACTGTGTGAAAAAATTTGAAAAAATTATTTTTGTATCCTTAAAAGTATAGGGAATATGTAAAATAATTATCGAAGAAATACAAAATGGTCGTGCAAAAGGCATTTAGTCATTTAAAATGGAATTACTCGCCTTTCTTTCTTCTCTAAAATCCAGTCCCTACTTTTCTTCAATGATTTACCCTTGGCTTTCTTTATGTATTCCCTATGTACATAAAAATTATCACAATTTTTGGAAAGTAAAATAGAGAAATATTTAAAATAATTGCAAATTACAAAATAATAGATATAGGATAACGGACAACGAGAGAATCAAACCTTCTTGAATTAGCGACGGTTTGTCTATCTTCGTTCTCTACGCCTAGTGCCTTTGGAAGCGGAGCAACTCCTCCGGTCATTAAAACCAAGACCATTTTCTTTGCTTTTGCGCTATTCGGAAAATCGACAACCACACCGCCATAAAAGCCAGCTTTTGTGGCTTGTGCCGTGATTAATTCAACCTGTTCACCGTTCTCTGGATAGAATTGTAACACTGCTCTTGCGCTTCTTGACAGGCATGCATACAACGTTGAGAAGAAACGATATAAACGTTTTGTAAGATTGTGCGAAGTTTTGCTTGCATAGCACAACCACTGAAGCGCAGAAATACCGACAGCCCTCCCAGCAAACGCAAAAGGATTAAAAGATATTAAAATTTTTTAATACCTTTGAATCCCTTTTTTGGCGGAATTAGATGAAATTAGATGGGATTCGAAATGAGATGGTCCAATCCCATGGAATCCAAAAAAGAAATTTTCAATTCCATCCAATCCTATGGAATCCGTAAAGGTTATGGAATTGCATGGCATTAGATGGTTTAGGAAACGTCTCGCGCCTCCGTTGGGCGACCAAGCGCCGTTTTGTTCGTCGGTGAGCTTTTGTGTATGCCTAAGGGCATTACACGCACTACTACCGACGGGCAATTAGCCCGAAAATGAGATTTGTAAGATCTGTCAGGCCCCGTAGGGGGTCCCTTTACATAGCGGTCGAGACGAAACTTTGAACTCGAGAAGATGCCCCGGCGATGCGACGCCTAGCGGCGTCGACGCGAACTGCCGGTAATGCAGATACCGCGCGGGCGTGTACTATTGGTGGCGCGTACCGCCACAGATTTCAACACGGACACTTTTCAATCCCTATCCTGGCATTCAATGGTATTCATTTTATTGTCAGAATAGACGGAATTCAATGGAATTCAATACGGAAATTTTTAATTCCTAGTTTGGCATTCAGTTGTATTCATTTCGTTAACGGAATCAATGGTATTCAATGGAATTCATCACGAAACTTTCCAATCCCTAACATGGCATTCAGTGGTATAATATACTTTTGTGTCGGAATTGGATGGGATTCAAAAAAGACAAATTCTTTCCAAAATAAGGAATCCCATGATATTGAAACTATTTCAATCCCTTTTTTGGACAGAATGGAATTCGGAAAGTCCTTGATTGAATTCCTGGCAATCCCGTTTTAATTCTTTTTAATCTTTTTTTGTTTGCTGGGATCGCATCGCGCAGACTTACAGCGAGTTTTGCGTTGGAAGATCGTTGCTGGTGCTTGACAAAACAAGTTTACAAATTGGATTTTTTTTCCCGCATAAAAACGATTGTTAGCTTGATTTTGCAATAAAGAGAAAGTTAACGAAACTTTTTGAATAGAAATCGGCAGACAATCCATGTTATAAACAAACGTTATATAGATTCGATTATTTTATGGCAATCACATGCATGCGCTTAAGCGATTTTACTCATCTGAGTCGGTGATCAGATGCACGCACACGCGATTAACTTATGATTTCTAACAAAAGTTTTAACCAATAATTATTTATTTCTATGTATATATTAGGCAGATAAATGTAAATACAAATATCTTATTGTATTAATATTTAAGTTAAAAACCAAATCAAATAACACCACTTATTAATATTTAAATATTAATATTTAATTAGTTGCTTAATTTAATTTCTTGTTTAATAAATAAGCGAATGTAGTACTGACTGTACCTATTGTATAATATTTCAATTTTCAAAACAATTGCCAAATTACGAACAGGAATTTTGTTGTGACTTTTACAGTTATAAAGTAACTATTTCATGGAAATGGAAGCCTAAAAGAATTAATGTTGTAACGCAATTAGTATGCTCAAATCATAAAATCTTTATATTATCCATGTCTGCCAATACAATATAATTTTTTATTTATATTGCATTTTATATAATGGCAATGTTATTATATGTATTTAACAGGCGAATCAAAATAGCTTCGAATCGATATCGAAATGATGAAATATCGATGTCTTAACAGAAAATACTATACATAATTTGCCTGTTTAGAGTCTGGCGCGATGAATGTGTGTCACAAATAATATCTTCTTTAAAAAAATGTCATAAAGCACAAACATCGAAATAAGCTTCAAATTTCGAGCATTATTTCGATATGATGTAATATCGATGATTTCGACGTCAATTAGACGTCGATTCGATAGGTCATTTCTCGCTGGGATATGTATATACAAGTATTTACAAAAGCTGGGGTACTATTGCAATAGAATATTTTTTAGATCAAATCAAGTCAAAAAGTTCTGTACCACTTTTCCCTCCGACTAATAATTATCGAGATATTGTAAGTTAAATATTGAAAAAGTTACCAAGTTTTCTTTGAATATCTCAAAACATATTAAGTAAACAAAAAAATATTTCAGACAAAAGTTTTTCAAATTAATTCCCAGCAAACACAATGCAACATGTAACGTACAGGTTAGTTGTAATTTCCTACTCAACAATATAAATGCAATAGAAAATTACAACTAACCTGTACGTTACATGTTGCATTGCAATAGCAAGATTGAGTTACACTATTGTTACTGGAAAGAGTATAAACACTTCTAACCGCAGCACAAAAACTCCGGCAACCATTACAAGCATTTGTACATTTTCCAGACTTCTTTCTTATAAGATACTTTTCATTGCCTCATCTATTTCTCACAATCAGTAACAGATTCGATGTTGTATTGTAGCCAAGAAATGATTAAAAAAGTCAAAAATAAAGTTTTATCACAATAAAAAAGATTATTTTATTGGTAAAATTTTCTTTTTTATGATTTGTAATCTTATATAATTATTGTCATAAAATAATAATAAAATAGATAAATATAAATAGATTTATATTTATCTGTTTTAGATTAAAATATATTTATAAATATAGATTTGTGTTCTTTATTTTAAAATTTTAGAATAAAGTTTTGTTAAAATTAAGATACATTAAAAAAAATTATGTAATTTATAGTTTTGAAATCAGCGTAATCTATTATAGAAGTTTGTGTTTTTGTTTTTCATAAGACACATTAATTGTTATAAATCAATGAAATTAAGGCTCCTGGGTAGTCACCGCGGCCATATTGAATTTCTTGCTATCGAGGCGAGAAATTACCCTATTTTATGTTGCGGTATTTTCCGAAATAAAAAAACATTTCAATAAACAATCACTATAGATCGTTTCAGCACACTTCTAAAATTTAACGGATACTATATCCTTTTCCCTCGACAATAAACAAACAGCCAGAAAACGAAGCCTAAACATACGGAAAAACAAGCCATTTGACGACTCGAAAGGAGTGGAGAATGTTCCTTCCGCATATGTATTTCTTGCAAATCTTACCATACGTTAAATTTCACGAGTTTCACGAATACGTTAAACGTTATAGCACAAGTACAGAGCGAAGTGGATGAGCGTGGCCTAGTGTGGACGAGCGGTGGCCTAGTAGACAGCGCACTGGTCTATTAAGCCAAAGGTCCCGGGTTCGATTCCCGGTAGT
>NW_027270436.1:0-6566 GCF_030848805.1 Temnothorax longispinosus | reverse complement strand
CTAATAGTCTGGGAGCCAGCTGCCATTTTAAGTGAATTATTTTAAGAAATCTGAGATTTTCGGCTAGTGTTCAATTCGCGGTCTGCTAATAAACAAAGTGAACGTCAGCTTCCATGGTAGCGGTGGGTGTTGCCGCGGCAGCCACCCACACACGTATAATTATAATAAAAATAAACCGACATAAAGAAAGCTGAGACTTTGTACGTTTATTATGATCTAAATAAACGGAAAATAATAGTCAGCTGACTTCATGGTGGGGGGTTGTACGTCAGCTTCTCGCCCAAACATGCGAAAAATATGCGCTGAGTAAACTTATACTAAAAAAGCTGAAATTTGGGGAAGTTATAGTCAACTTTAACAGTTTCACGAAAATAATTGTCTGCTGAGTTTTTCGCGGTGGAAAAGTGCTCAGCTGACGACTGAAAGATACGGCGCATCGCTATGCGCGCGGGCGCGTGGCATCCTTCACTGCATCAGCTGAGCACTTTTCCACTGCGAAAACCTTAGCGGACAATTATTTTCGTGTAACTGTTACAGATAACTATACTATACTATAAGTTTACAAAGTTTTAGCTTTCTTGGTTTCAGATAACTTGATTTTTATTAATAAAACGGTGCGTATATGCGCGCGGGCGCGTTGCGCCTATCTCACGGCATCAGCTGCTTCTCTCTCACGCTAAATTATGCTATTGATTATATTCAAATATGTAATTATATTTAACGCATTTATTGACAAAAATAATTTTTTATTTACGTTTTTTTTTTTTAAATACGTATGAGGTATGAGACATTTACTCTTCAGTCTTCCTCATCATTGCCCTCAAACTCTTGCTCGCTTTCGTGGTCGCTGTAATCCATATCGATCATCGGCGTCCGATCCTCATCATCTGTAAGCAAATATAATAAATAATATATTATTACATAAAAAATAATCGCATAAAAAAGTTTTAGTTTTATAATTTTAATACATATATAATATAATAATATAATAACGCAAGAGCAAAATTTTGAAATTAATTAGAATATTATTTATAAAAAGTGTTCACGTTATAATAAAAAATTGTTTCTAAACTGTATTTTTAAATTAAAAACAAAACTAATCTAAAAATTACACTTGAATAAAGAAATAGTGAAGTATAATTCTGACCTGCAGTACTTTCTTTTTCTTCCTCGATGGTAATATCGCCAAGAGAAGGGGGTAGCTGATCGCCGTCAAACCATTTGAACAAAAATTTGTTGTCCTCTTCTCTCCAGCCGTAATCAGTCGGGTGCAATTCAGTTGGAACAGCAAGATGTGCATGGGCCCAAATATTAGCGATGTACGTCGTCCGAAGCAAATGTTGGTGCAGTTCGATTTTGCAAGGCGGTAGAGCTGACCCGTCTATATTTTTTGCTGGCAGACGAAATATGTCATCGTTGTCCAGGTAGTCGCCGCCGGACCCAGGGACGTTGTGGTGGAAGCAAAAGGGAGCCTTTCAAACTATAAACCGTTTACGGATATACCTGTAGCGACGGTCCTCTTAGTCAGCTGGGCTACAATTGTATTCAATCATAAAACTCCGGTGTTTATGAGCGTGTAGCCGAGACGAGGAAATACATCTCTGTATCTATAAATATTTACTTCTGGCATTTGCATGTGTAAATGTTTATTATTTATAATATTATATATACGTATTTACTGTTTATATATTGTCATGTATACATATTTAAGGGTATAATTGAGTGTCAGAGTTTTATTAATAAAAATCAAGTTATCTGAAACCAAGAAATTTGTAAACTTATAGTTATCTGTAACAGTTACACGAAAATAATTGTCCGCTGAGGTTTTCGCAGTGGAAAAGTGCTCAGCTGATGCAGTAAAGGATGCCACGCGCCCGCGCGCATAACAATGCGCCGTATCTTTCAGTCGTCAGCTGAGCACTTTTCCACCGCGAAAAGCTCAGCGGACAATTATTTTCGTGAAACTGTTAAAGTCGACTATTACTTCCCCAAATTTCAGCTTTCTTAGTATAAGTTTACTCAGCGCATATTTTTCGCATGTTTGGGCGGGAAGCTGACGTACAACCCCCCACCATGAAGTCAGCTGACTACTATTTTCCGTTTATTTAGATCATAATAAACGTACAAACAAAGTCTTAGCTTTCTTTATGTCTGTTTCTTTTTATTATTTATACGTGTGTGGGTGGCTGCCGCGGTAACACCCACCGCAAATGCGCAAGCTGACAGTCACTTCGTTTAGTAGCAATACTAAATGAACCATACAGCAAAATCTTAGGTTTCTTAATTTTGGTCATAAAAAATGGCAGCTGGCGGGGCTAGATAAGCATGTCGTAAAATAGGCATACCATTGTCGGGCCTAGAAAGGGACTAGAAAAGCAAATTCTGGATAGAATTTCCTTAATAGGCCTAGAATAGGCACTGGCATGAATGCCACTATCAAGGTCTGCTAACGTTGGACCTAGAAACGGGACTAGAAGGCAAATTCTGAGATAGAATTTCCTTAATAGGCTTAGATAGGCACTGGCACTGAATGCTACTATCAAGGGTCTGCTAATGTTGGACCTAGAAAGGGACTGAGAAGGCAAATTCTGGATAGAATTTCCTTAATAGGCCCAGAATAGGCACTGACATGGATGCCACTAGTCAAGGTCTGCAAACGTTTGGGCCTCGAAAGGGACTAGAAAGGCAAATTCTGGATAGAATTTCCTTAATGGGCCTAGAATAGGCACTGGCATGGATGCCACAATCAAGGTCTGCTAACGTCTGGGCCTAGATTGGTATGCCCTAAAATAGGTCTACCATTGTTGGGCCTAGAAAGGGCCTAAAAAGGAATTTTCTAAACAGGCACTAACATGAAAGCCTACGATTGTTGCCGTGAAATTATAGGTTTTACAATTTTTTACATAAAAATTATTTCTTTTATTATCCTGAAATAATTCATTGATTTAATTATTATTGTTTCTTAAGATGATTTTGAAAAAATTATATATTGCGCTGGTTACGGACATATGTAGACTATATCTAACAGCTTACATAAAATTAAGAAGGAGTCTACCACGTAAGGCAGTTGGCTCACGATCCAGAGGTCCCGAGTGTCGAATCCCACCAAGGTAAAGTGTTGTTTTTCAAATACGAGAAAATATTTATAATTAATAGATTGTATCTTAAGAAACAATTTAGTTATAAAATAGTAATAAAATTTTGAAAAAAAAAATTTTTAATGTAAATATTCATATAAGGATTATTACTGGGAGTTGGGCATGTCTGGATAGGGCCTAGTTAGGCGTGCTAGAATAGAGGCTAGTCCAGATAGATCAAAATCAGCTCTGAATTACACAAGCGTTACATCTCTGTGCAGGTCCTAACCAGGCATTCCTTGATAGGGCCTAGACAGAAATAAGGAAAAAACGGGTCTACGCCTTTACAGGGCCCCCTTTGAAAGTTCTCCCGGATAGAGGCGGGTTTTACGTCGAGTGTCCTGCTGATCGAGCTGCACACGGCTGCGTTCATATCTCACTGCCAGCACAGAAAACTCTATAGTTTATTGTATTACGCATACCATAGATTTTCAGAACTGGCAATAACATTGAAAAACACAGCAACAATGTTTCGCGCACACACATGCAAGCACGTTTTGCATCTCTTTCACTTTCTTCTCTCACGCACACTTTACTTTATTTCACTTCACTTTACTTCAATCTTTTTACGTCACTTTCTTCATTCACATACTTAAACAAATTAGAAACTTGCAAATTGCTTCCTCATCATTACAAATTGCTACCATTGCTCTTATTTTATTTCGCTTACAAAGCCTCTTATAAGGAAGCTTGTATTTTATTTGATGCATAATTATTAGTATTTACTAGCTGGTTAACCCGGGCTTCGCCCCGGAGACATAGGTAATAAAAACACGCAAATAGTCGCTCTCTCTCTCTCCTCTCTCTCTCTCTCTCTCTCTTCTCTCCATCTCCCTCTCTCTCCTCTCTCTCTCTCCTCCCTCTCGCTCTCTCTCTCCTCTCTCTCCTCTCTCTCTTCTCTCTCCCCCTCGGTCTGCTCTCTGTTGCACTCCCTATTTGTATTATATTGATTTGCGTTACCCTGTAGGTGTTAAGTTGCGCTAGCGTCCCTAAGTTGCGTCGATAGTTTTGTTTTAAGTATTATTTTTATTACTTGGTGTCTGAGAGTGAGCTATGCTTTGTAATCCCAATCGGACATTGTTGTTCTTTTTTTGTTTTTTTGTGAACATCTGCTGTTGTAATCAGACATGGTTTTGTCTTTTTTTTTTTTTGCCCTAAGCCTTGCTCGGGCAATAATTAAACGGAGCAGCCACCAGTCAATCATCTCTCTCTCTCAGCTCTCCTCCTCTCGCTCGCTCCCTCTCCTGACTCTCCTCTCGCCTCTCCTCAGCCGCTCCTCCCCGTCCATCTCCTTCTTCGCTCGTCTCTCTCTCGCCGCTCCGCTCAGAAGATATTCCCTCTATAAAATATCGTAACATGTCTGTTGTCTGAGAAGCGACCTGATGTGTGCGATTATACTTTTTTTTGTTATTTTTCCCGTTTTGTTTGTCGCCGGTGTACTGTGAGACTCTACTTCCGCTCATTCGCTCACGTTTCGTTTTCGCCTTTGCTAGAGTTTCCTCCTACAACCAATTGCGCTCGTCAGAGCAAGTACAGAGCTAAACACGAAAGATAACATTCCAGCATGGCGATGACGTAGAATGTACGTAATTGGTCAACGGACATAAATTATATTTAATTGTCTATTTATAATAATAAAAACGGTCTTTTATATAAATAAAATAAAAATCGATCAGACGATTGGGTAATTAAATAAGATCGTATTTTTAAGCAAAAACTTTCCTCAACATATATTCAATGAAGATTCATTATCATTATTAGTCAAATTGTTTGCATGTGTGATTCGATGCGCGCGCGCGTGTTCTCCGTGTTCCTCCTTCTTCAAATAGTATCATATGGTATCATAATGATTTTAGGGTGAAAAGTCCACTTGATATGGAGTAACCATAACCAAAGTTATCATATTAGTTATTGAATAGAAATTATAAACATACTTAATATTAAAATCGAGTGTTTGTTGGCTGCTGCCGCGAAAATCATCGTTAATAGACGGAATTCAAAAGCATTGTAAGGAAATAAGGTTAGAATTTCCCGGGGAGACCATGATGTGGTTAATTATTGTTACGATCTTTTTGAAAACGGTCCGAAATTTTTCCAATTTTAGGGAAATAATTGACCCAATCGTAAAGAATTCTATAGAAATAGGGTAGAGGTAGAAAGAACTAAAGAATTAATAGAATTAGAAAATTTGTTTGAAAAAAAATGTACGTGGTTGCTCCAATTCAGAAAAATTTGAGATAATCAAGTGATCTTTTTTTATGGATATTTCTGTACCAATTTTTTGGAAACCGGTTCAAAATTTTTCAAAATTTTTTCGAGAAATATACGTATTTAATGGACCGTTTGTTGAAAACAATGCCCAATTTTTAATTTTGGGGGTAAGTTTTATTTTGTATGAATGGATATTTTAAGAGGCGTAGCGCGCGCGAAGCGCGGGAAAAAAATAAATAAATTGATATTAGAACAGGGAATAAAGGCAGCAAGAGCAAGCAAATGAAAACCCTAAACTTCGGTAGAATTTAAACAAATAGAAAAAAAAAAAAAAAAAGAGGAAGAGGACAGAAAGAAAATAAAATAAAAGAAAGCAAGTTAATGGCGGTCAGCGGGAGGAAGAAGATCAGGCGGGAGAGAAAGAGAGAGAATGTGGGACGACGAATGAAACACGCGGCGAGGCGGCGAGCAAAACAAAAAAATGAAATTAAAGATTTTCAATATAGGGGATTACATTTGAAAATTATTTGACAATTGCTAATCGCCATTTATAATATATCTATTTATTATTCTTTATTTTAAAAAGAATTCACGATGTAGGTTAGAGTTTTTAAGAGACAGAATATCAAAAGATTGGCTCCTAATGAATGGAATGAGTTTGGGGACGAGGGAATGCGGTGTTTTATATTATAAAATTAAAAGAACTTTATTTTAGCGCCAACTAAAAATTTTCAAATTTATTAAATGTAGTGGGAGTGGCTGCAGGGGTGTGCGTGACAATGGGTGTTTGCCATGGTGTGTGTTTGTGTGTTAATAATATTATAAGGTATTATATAAAATATAGTATATAGTTCAGAGGTTTCTTATCAATTAATCGACACAATTTACAATTAAGTGTTTAATTTCAATTCGCGGAATTTAATTTGCGATATAAATTAGTAACTATTTATACACAAAATAGTTATTTTATTTCGTCATTATTTGGTTTGTTTTTTGTTCTGGTCTATAGAAGTTATGATTTTTGATTGTTAGACGTGATTCCATTCTTAACTTACAGAGAAAGTCATTACAAAAATTGCATTATTAACTATCATTAGATAGATTATAGTTAGACTAGAGTTATATATCTAGTTGGTTACACGGGCTCGCCCGGAGAACATATGTAATAAGTAGGAACATATGTAAGACACGCATAATCTTCTCTCTTCCTTCTCTCCT
>NW_027270435.1:0-6639 GCF_030848805.1 Temnothorax longispinosus | reverse complement strand
GAAAATAACACTCAATTTAATCGTGTTGATATATTATTTATTACTGGTTTACATTGGGTTAATCCAATTTTTACCCCGGATGTTCAGATTGTTGGAGGTTGTCAGGCTGGCAACCACTGGCATTGTATTTATTATGACGGTGTAAAACTTCATATATATGACAGTTTGTATTTTGAGACGCACTCTTATGACAATCTAACATTAGTTGAACAAAAATACATAAAAAAGCGATATCCTAATTTAACCCAGAATAATGTAATATTTGAAAAAGTTACAAAGCAGCCGGACCTAGCATCATGTGGTATATTTGCAGCAGCATTTACTATATCAATAGCAAGAGGAGAAAACCCATCTATTAAAAAATATTCAACAGATATGATAAAGATGCGTAGGCATTGTCTAAAAATTATTAAAGAAAAAAAATTACTGCCTTTTCCGGAAGAATAATAATTTAAATTTAAAGGATATAATACATACAGAATGATACACATACACACACTCATTGTATTTTTACATATTTTTATGTTGATTTGTAAAAACATTATATCTGCAACATCGTGTTTGAATAAGACATCGTGTCTGAACAAGACATCGTATCTGAACAGGACATCGTGTCTGAACAAGGCATCGTGTCTGAACAGGACATCGGGTCTGAACAAGACATCGTATCTGAACAGAACATCGTGTTTGAACAAAACATCGTGTCTGAATAAGACATCGTGCCTGAACAAGGCATCGTGCGTGAACAGGACATCGGGTCTGAACAAGACATCGTGTCTGAACAAGACATCGTGTCTGAACAAGGCATCGTGTGTGAACAAGGCATCATATTTATCATAAAGACGAGTATGTAAAAAATAATATTAGAAAATGATCGAATTTTTATATGTATACATATATACAGTAAAAAATATAATGATAGAGAAAATATTTTATATTTTCTACTCTGTCTCTAGGAGTATATTATATGTATAATAATATATATATATTTTTATTTTCTTCTCTAACAAATAAACTCAATATTATAATTATAATCATAAAAAAATTTGATTACATCCTAATATTATTTTTTAGTGGACTAGGCCTACAGGGGAAACCACTAAAAAAAAAACGCGTCAACAATAGTACCTCAAAGGTGACGAGGAAATCTATTGTCGTAATTTTACAAACGTCGGTTAACTTTGAACCTTAATTTACTCACTATTCTCACTATCTCTTTCTAAGAGGAACAGTTAGAACATCTCAAGTCTCAATAAATGAGACTTCAAAAAATAATGTTTTAAGATAATAAAAAAGTGTGCAAGTAGAAACTTGCACATTGCTTCTTCATAGTTCTTAAGTGTGCAAGTAGAAACCTGCACATTGCTTCCTTTAAGTTTTTAAGAGTGCAAGTAGAAACTTGCACATTGCTTCCTCATAGTTCTTAAGTGTGCAAGTAGAAACCTGCACAATGCTTCCTTTAAGTTTTTAAGAGTGCAAGTAGAAACTTGCACATTGCTTTCTCATAGTTTTTAAATGTGCAAGTAGAAACTTGCACATTGCTTCCTCATAGTTCTTAAGTGTGCAAGTAGAAACCTGCACATTGCTTCCTTTAAGTTTTTAAGTGTGCAAATGGAAACTTGCACATTGCTTTCTTATAGTTTTTAAGTGTGCAAGTAGAAACTTGCTCATTGCTTCTTCATAGTTTTTAAGTGTGCAAGTAGAAACTTGCACATTGCTTACTCATAGTTTTTAAGTGTGCAAGTAGAAACCTGCACATTGCTTCCTTATAGTTTTTAAGTGTGCAAGTAGAAACCTTTGCTCACAAAGCTTCCTCTATGAGGAAGCCAAAACAAATAACTACTACTACCAAGATCTGCACCGACGGCGGCTCCAGGCAAGATCACGCACAGACCCTTCTGCGCACACCACCGCGACCCTCGTACTCGTCAGGGCTTCGTGGCAGCGCCGCGGAAAGAAAGATTCTCCCCAGTGGCGGCCGCCCCACTTGCCGTTGACAGCAGATAAAATAAAAGCTTCCTCATAGAGAAAGCTTTGTGAGCAAAGATTTCTACTTGCACACTTAAAAACTATAAGGAAGCAATGTGCAGGTTTCTACTTGCACACTTAAAATCTATGAGTAAGCAATGTGCAAGTTTCTACTTGCACACTTAAAAACTATGAAGAAGCAATGAGCAAGTTTCTACTTGCACACTTAAAAACTATAAGAAAGCAATGTGCACACAAGTTTCCACTTGCACACTTAAAAACTTAAAAGAAGCAATGTGCAGGTTTCTACTTGCACACTTAAGAACTATGAGGAAGCAATGTGCAAGTTTCTACTTGTTTATCTGGCAAAAGCCATGATTTCAATACAATGGCTGCTTGTGGTTTCTCACCTGTGCGGTCAGGTGGAAATTCTACCACAGCATACAAAGAATCTAAAAATGGAAATTAAAAATTACAAGAAATATAGTTTAAAAAAACCTAATTATATCGTTTATGCACATAACTTAACTATTACCGACAACAAAAACGGCAGACTGAAATCCAAGAATCTGCATCACGAAACGATACCTAATGTACAAATTATGTCCACCGTACTTAATATTTCTGTCATTAATTAGAGATGCATGTTTTTTCATTTAATTAGAGATGGATATAATTTTAATAAGCGGATGTACGATTAAAGTCATGTCACTATTAGCGTCATTCAATAATTCAATAATAATTTTATAAAAAATTTAAAAATTATCCAATATTATCTTCTCAATTTATAAACGTTCTAGAGTATGATTTCATTTAAATAATTTATGCTTCTTAGTGTTATGGGCGCTACTACTTTTATTCAGAGAGGTATTCTACCTTATATCTAACTTAGTCTGCTACTGGTGCGTGAGTAGGAGTTGGCCCAAGGTTTGTGAATCGCAAAGGAGGCTAGAAAATAAAGGCGACACTTTCCAATATATGTTTAGAACGTTATATTTACAGACTATTTACAAGTGTTTGCGTGTAAGTGTTTTTGGCTAATTTGACTTGTATTCTGTCTCTGCCATAATCTGTACCGCGACGAGGGACGCCAGGATCGGGTGGTCACACGTGGTTGGTAGCAGTCCATGTGAGACCTGAAACAAAGAGCTGGGCGACCAAGCGCCATAGGTTGGCTGGCGTCTCGCGCCTGTGCCAGGCGGCCAAGCGCCGTAAGGATCGGCAAGCGTCTTGCGCTGTAGCCGGGCGACTCGCGCCGTGAGATTTCGGCAAGCGTCTTGTGCTGTAGTCGGGCGACTTGCGCCGAGGAAGCGGCTAGCGCTGTAGGCGACCGGCGTCGAGGAAGCGACTCGCGCTGTAAAGGCGACCGGCGCCGTGAGCCGGCGTCTCGCGCCGTGAAAGCGACTAGCGCTGAATAGGCTTTAGCGTCAGGGCGCTCTGTGCCTTCGGCGACTTGCGCCGGGAAGATCTGCTCGAGCCCGTAGGGGGTCTCCCTTTATACTCGTCGGTGCAAAACTTTGAACTCGCGAAGCTGCCCCGGCGATGCGACGCCTGGCGGCGTTGCTGCGAACTGCCGGTATTGCAGGCATCGCGCAGGGATGTATCGTTGGTGGCGTGGACCGCCACAGTGTCAATAACAGAGTACTTAAATAAATATTAAGAACAGAAAACATCGCACAATTTTAAAGTAGTATAAATATGAAAATTACTTTTTTCAACTCTCTTATTTATGCTTAGGACAGTTCAGGACGCAAAACTGGCCCACGCAAAAGTTTCAAAAATATCTATCAAGTGTCCTCAAGCAGAAACGACACCAAGAGAAAGTAAAAAAAGAAGAACAAAAAAACCCAACATCTCTGCAAAGGACATTCTAAGCACCTTACAAGTAACCAAACAAAAAAACTCGTGTAATATTAACAGCATACTGCATTTTTTAAGACGTATGAAGCAATCTGAGAGCAATAAATTCATTTCCAAATGGAAAAACTATACATTTCCCACAAACTGTCTCCAGTGAAACAGGAGTATTTCGATGACTCCAACTATCAAATTTCCAGATGCCCACCTTGCTAGATTTAATTGGAATTTTAAAGAAATCATGAAGATCATTGCAAACGTCAGCAATCAAGACAATTCTGTTCTCAGATTTGAGAATTTTCTTCACTTGTGCAACATTCCCATTTGAGTAAAAGAATGAGTCTTTTAAATTGGTGGATAGAGTAAAATTTTTGTTAGACAGGGTTTTATATTCATTCGTGGATGAATTGTAGCCTGAAGGCAACTATGACGTGAGTGGAAGTTGTTGAAGATCATACAAATAGTCCATTTTAGTCAGACGTCGAGCAAGCTACTGGAGAACTTTTGCACCAGACCTAATTAAGCGTTTGATCACTCCCAGATAATTTTCAAATGGAAATCCCGAAAAATTTTCTATTACACCATAACGACGAACATCATCACATAAATGCAGAAGGCTGTGAATATTGTACGATACAAAGCCAGGTCCAAAAACCGTTGGATGCGCACAATGTTCAACAAAAGCTGCAAAAAGTTTTTCTGCAAAGTCAACATAAGCTTGCTTCTTCACAAGTTGTTCACAAGAAACTATCCTTACAGCCACATGCAACAAAAAAAAAAGATCATACAACTCCTGTGAAAGTACTTGTTTAAGAGCAACTATTCCTGTATATAGTAGAAACAATCGATGTTCAGTTGCTTTCCGTCGGGCAGCATAATGTAGAGAACGAGATTTGCGAGCAAACTCTCTTGGGAACATATGAAACTCTTCCAAAAGACAAGAAATTCTGTTTGTGTCTGATGCTCTCAATTTTGCTCCTGATTTAGCTTTTAGTGTAAGATAGCTAAGAAAATTTTTTTGTCACTCCCTCCCACACCAAATGCATAGAACACAAAGGGAATTGCGTAATAAATTTGATAGACAATTGAATAAGTGGAGGTACACCGGTATGATGGCTTTCGTCTGTTTGAAGATTAAAAGATTCATCTGTTCTTGCAGTTGAACATTTGGGATCATAACAAACTTTTGCACCATCATGCTCACCTTCTTGAATGCATGTCTCACATCCATTGTAACCCGTGTGACACTTGATACACTTTAAAGATACGAGCTGGTGCGTCACAAATAAAACAATGAACACTTAATTACACAAGAAAAACTGAACACTTAACACTGAACACTTAATTATGTATTTAATACCATCATTTTGAAGTACCTTAAGTTCATCAATAAAATCCGTCAAATACGAATCCAATGGTTCCGGCTTACCAGATCCACAGAAAAGGCCAATCACAAATAGTCTTTGGTCATAAAATCCTATACATCTACCTAGTATAGGCCAAACATCAACAGAACTGCTTTCAACGGAACTGGCAGGCCATCAATATTTATATCTTATACCTAACTGTAAAAAATTCGGTTTAATTCCACTCTCCATACGTTTTACGAGTCCGTGCTTAATACCAACATGAACGTAACCACCATTATTTAAAGCCTTAATATTCACATAGACTGGTGTTTGCACTATACACTGTGGGTCTAAAGGCAAATCAGGATGATCAAGCTTAAGTTCAGTTAACAACATTTTTAGCTGATTCAAATTAACACGTGAAGAACAGTACCATCTTCAAAGGCGTACAACTAATCGCTCAATATCTGGTTCTTGATTTGATTCTGACAAATTGCTATCAATACAATTATTGAAAATTTCAGCCATTCTTGTCGGAGTTAATACTACATTTGTTGAGAGCATTTGGGAAACAGCATCTTCAGCATCACAATTAGTTTGGGTAAAATCCATAGCATAGTCATTATTAAATAAAGAGATTATGGGTTCATCACTCAAAAAAGCACTAACATGAGAAGAACTTGTATTTGGGGAGTAGAAAATAACAGTAAGTTCATGCGATGTCTCCTCTTCCAAAAAGAAGTCATCATCCGATATGTTTTGTGCTGAATTCACTAATATCTGTGCCATTTTCTGAATTTGACGTTGACCGACAAGTTTTTTTCCCGACATTTTTCCCGACTAATGTTCGTAAAATATGTGAGTAGTAAGTGGATAGGTATGGGGCGTCAAAACAAACCCCCTCCACCGACCCCTCCGGCGCCAGGGGCGTGGCCAGACTGTCTGCCCACGTGACCTCGGAGCTCTCTGATTGGCTGCCGTGTGGGGGGTGGGGGTGAAATGGAGCAATTTGATTAGATACCCCATACCTACCCAACGTCTGATTGGCCCTCCCTCCCTCCCCTGAGGCGTCTAGTGTCTAGTGATTTTTTGGGGACTGCACGTGGTGGAAAACTACGAGACAAAAATGGCGGATTCAAATGGAGCGTTTTGATTGGATACCCCATACCTACCCAGCGTCTGATTGGCCCTCCCACCCCTGAGGCGTCTAGTGCCTAGTGTCTTTTTTTGGGCCTGCACGTGGCGGACAATGCTAAAATCACGCTGTAAAATAGCGGAAGAGCCGGCCAGCGCCATTTTGGCGAGAGCGTTGTTTGAAGCGTAATAGTTAAAAAATTTTTTAATTTTAAATAAAAATATTTCTAAAAAAATAAAGGAACAACAAAAATCTATTTGAGCTCTTTTTATCTTTTTAAATCATTTAATAAATAATTCTTTGTATGTCCTTAGATAAAAGAATATAATT
>NW_027270434.1:0-6646 GCF_030848805.1 Temnothorax longispinosus | reverse complement strand
TTAGTACAAGCTCGCGCAGGAGCCTAGGCTTTAGATTTAATGAGTAGATGAAACGACACATACATTTTACTTTTCGAGTGAGAGATCATATATTTTACTTGGCAGAAATAATTACAGAATACCAACATTTGTTGCATGGATAAGGAAAACTGCCAAAAACCTTATCAGTATTCGTACAACACATAAGAAATAATGATACAAAGAAATAAATAGCAAGTAATATAATACATAATATTTCTCAGACGAATGATCCTTTTGTCAATTTGCATAAACTAAAATACGCTTCCCAATATTCAGATCATAAAATAACTCTTGAATGTTGATTTCTTTAATGAATTAATATTCTCTTAATCTTTCTCTGGACTGTATGTGACTTCAACTATTGTTTGTAAGACTATAACTTACATCGTAATAAGTTCGTGGAATTAGACCATTCGTATGAAACAGATAATACATGAAATAAAGTAAATTGTTACACAAGACAAACAAGAAATAAATACATAGCACTAAAGAATATGTGATGGATAGATTGATACGTCGCATTAACTTTTGTAATGTAATTTCCTTCTAGTTCGAATGACCAATATCTTTGGAAGTAACTCATAAATCAGAAGATAATAGAGAATGTGCAATAAGTTATACACTATATTATATGTCACTGTTTTGTATATATATATATATCTAAGGAAAGACGTATCAATCTATAATTACTTCTTATCGGTAATCGTCGCTGCATTGCATCGGTCAAAATGAATACATTAGAATATACGTAAACATGTGAAGGAATATAATTATATCCTCAAAACAATCTATGACGCAAAGAATCGAACTACTTGTAACACAAGTAAGGAATAAAGTAACGTAAGTAATTTTATATAAACAGAAAGTGTTTCTCGGTTGAAATGATAATAATTCGTTATGGAATCGAATTAATCCGCGTATTAATCAAAGAGAAATAATCATATATGTATAGGTTGCAACCATTTACAAATCAATCTAATTATTTTACTGAGCTCAGATTCGAATCGTTTTTAATGTTACATGTGATGTCAGACTTGTTCTATGGCAATCTGCATCGTTCTCTGAGGACATTAGCCTCCCGTAATAGATATATCAAGAAATCTGGAACCAAGATCGAAATAAGGAGAGGGGAATATTATTCCACCCTAGCACTCTGTCATACGAGAGCTTTACTAAACCATGTAATGATCTGTGGTTGCCGGAAATCTGAATGTTACCTCTTTACTGTAGAAATCGCTGCTTACTGAATAGATTCTTAATATAAGAATCCACCTTTTGTCTTTCTGATAGGCCCTCAAACATCTCAAGTCGTTCAGCAGCGGTTATTCCTTTGTGAGATACGACGATACAGTAATGGCGGATCGTCCTTCCTTCTTTGCACGCAGTTATAAGGCGTGGTCATTCTCTGAGCCGGTATAATCTCGTAGCGTATACTTCGTAAGGTCTGTTTATCGTTGAACAGAGCTGCTATCCAGGTAGCCGATATCAGAAATCACGTCGTTTAGACGATAATCGGTATTTGCCAATGCTACGATTCTCGCTTCTCGAATATTCTAACACCGGTACGTCTCAAGCACGAGCACGTTGTTACCTCGACCAACGCCCGGAAACGAATGCCCGCTCGGTTCGTCGCAGGCTCGCACGCTTCTTTTCGCGCACGCGCAATACAATACTTCATTCAAATCACGATGCGTCCAGCGCAGATCGCGTGGGAACACACAAGACGACGCACGTATCGCCATCTAACATGTCTCGATCTGACTTATTTATTACGAACACAGTCGCGCTTTATTTTCGATATATAATCTCTCCTCCTATTTTTCTTACATTTTAAACATTCCGCCCGCCTTCGTTAACGTGGTTAACGAATTAACTATTTACAGAGTTTCATTATTGATCGGAAGAAGACAAAGCTTTGTGATGTGTCTTTGAAATTCCGAAACGTGAGTTTTAACAGTCACGACTCTAGTGTGATCATCTTTAGCAAGAAGCTTAGCTACATCTCCTGATTCCTCTAAACTAGACGAAAGAAGCTTACAAAGCTCCGTATCTGCGCCTTTTAAATTTGTGCCGTTATATCCTGTTGTGAAGCATCACTATAACCATGAATTTCTATTCGGGAATACGATGTCAAACCTATCCATTTGGGAAATTCAAACCTCGGCATATTTCGCAAACTTTCTACAAACCATCTCCATTTGTTTGTCAGTGCATCTGACAATGGTTCATCCCAATCTAATTTGACAGACCACAACTCTTGTATTAATATTTTACCGATAATGGTAATAAGCGACAAAAAACCTAAAGGATCAAAAACTTAGCGATAGTTAACATAATAGTCCGTTTTGTGATCGTTTTCAAAGCAAGGAGTTCGATTGTGAATTGAAAATTATCAGACAATACATTCCAAGAAAGTCCAAGTTCGTGAATAGTATCACCTTCGCTGAACGAAATAGAAGGAGAAGTAAATTTTCTATCTGTGAGAATATGTGCTAAAATGTCCGGGTGATTACTCATCTATTTCTTCAATGTGAATCCGCCCGCCATGCAGAACTGATCCAATTGCAATACTTTCATCTGAGCTATCGAAGAAGGGATCTCTTCTACTTCCCAAAATTTATGAACTAAATCATAAAGTCTTTATTAACCGATACGTGATAGCTATGTCTATTTTTCAGAAGGACTTTCACAATTAGTTGGCCCTGAAATAATCCATCCCAATTTGGTCGATTGAACAACTTCCTAATATTAAATCAATAGAACCGGGTGACAAGAATTTGGGATCTGCTCCAAATGAGGCCATGAAGTTTCGGTAGCGTCAACAGAACGAATGGAATTAGTAAGTTTTGGAAGAATGTAAGCCAAAACAGTCAAATCTAGATCAACACCAAAACGCGATCTCAATTTGAACGAAGTAAATCCCTTAGTAGTATTGGCTTTCTGCTCCCCTATTCCTATTAAAGAGAGCGATGATTTGGTACGAGGCAACTTAAGCTGTTGCACAACGCACTCGGATATTAACGAGACTTCTGATCCCTAATCAAGTAGAGCACGAACCTTTTTAACTTCATCTTTCTTGGAAACTATTAAAACTTGCGCGGTAGCCAACAATACACAAGGAGCTTTTGAAACTTTTATTAACAGTCGAATGTAATACTTAGGGTGTGTCCGTTTCTGCTTCTACTACGTCGGGTTTGGACTCGATTGGAGTTTTTGATTTTAAGTTTTTAGTATTGGAAGAATTATCTGTTCTGTGTATAGTTGTGTGGTGTTTCTTATCACATGTACGACAACGCTTCGTGACTTTGCAATTCGCGACTCTATGTTTACCTAGACAATTATAACACAATTTATGTTTGTTTACGAGGGCTAACTTTTGATCGGTAGTTTCATTTATATATTTAGGACATCTCACGATATAATGTTTTTCTTTACAAATAGAACACGACGTGGTATCGTTTTCCGATTGACCTTGATAATTAGT
This sequence comes from Temnothorax longispinosus, assembly GCF_030848805.1. Lineage (NCBI taxonomy): Eukaryota > Metazoa > Arthropoda > Insecta > Hymenoptera > Formicidae > Temnothorax > Temnothorax longispinosus. The sequence continues at coordinate 3,141 of NW_027270434.1, read as the reverse complement.
TTTAGCCGTAGCCTTATACGTAGTCTTTATACCTCGAGACCTTTCATACGCCTGAAGCGAGAAAAGACGAGTAACCAAAAATTCTGTAAGCTCTTTCCATGAAGGAGGGATTTTTGATGAACCTATTTTATCCTCCCAAGCCTTCACCGAGTCAGAATCTAGCTTTAGTACTGTTGAGTAAACGAAAACATCATCCCATTTATCTACGGGTCGTTGCAAAGTTTCTAATGTCCTATGAATTTGAAGAACAGTCGTATACAAACGTTCCAATTCACTTGATGATTCTTTCGTCATAGGCTTCAGATTATGTAAAGAATCCAATGCCGTGTGGACTTGAAGTCGAATATTATCGTAAAAAGCTAACAACGATTCCCATGCTTTGTAAAAGTTCTCTGCTGTGAGAGTAGTATTCTGAATTAAATGAGCAGCGGTACCGCTTAAGCTTGTTTTTAAGTATTGTAACTTTTCAACTAACGACAACTTACTACTATTTATAACGAGAGAAGCAAACAAATCTCTAAAGTTAAGCCACTTCGAAGGATCACCATCAAATGTTGGAATCTCAATAAGCGGAAGCTTTGAATAATGAGTGTCATGTGCCGTAGGAAATTCATACGGTAATGATTGATTCAACGAAGAACTTGCTACAGCAGGTTGCGCTATACTGAGATCAGCCCTTGTTTCCACGGTTGGTTCTACACTAAGACTAGACTTTATCTTTTTTGAAGCTTCTAAATAACATGTCTCTGTATCCAAGTATATTTGTTTCTTAAAGTATGAATGAGTTTTAAGAATCAACGACCTTTCTTCGTCTGGAAGTACGGCTATAGCCATTAGAATGGCGTCATGATCATTACTAAATTTAGTCCAAAGATCAGTCAAAGAGGACAAATACCTATCCACTCTCTGATTCGTAATGTCCGAGGACCCTATTGCGATAAAATTATCATAAGCGTTAGTTATGAAATCTCTAGCTTTTAGTTGTTGATCGATAAGAGGTATTATCGAATCCATTTTATTGAATTGTAATTATCTAGTAATATCAAAAGCGAATTGACTCAGGCGAAATGCTTTCCACGTGTCTCTAATTGTAAACTTTCGCGAAACTCTATGTGTCGTTTCCCCGATCCGGATTTCACACGTAATAGCAAAAGTATTCACAACTCAGTGATTCTATATTTTAATATCTGTATCCGAATTCACTTATCCGAAACTACAAATCCGGAATTACAGATCCGAAACGACAATCCGGAATTATATATCCGGCTCGAAGGACCAATGTTTAGTACAAGCTCGCGCAGGAGCCTAGGCTTTAGATTTAATGAGTAGATGAAACGACACATACATTTTACTTTTCGAGTGAGAGATCATATATTTTACTTGGCAGAAATAATTACAGAATACCAACATTTGTTGCATGGATAAGGAAAACTGCCAAAAACCTTATCAGTATTCGTACAACACATAAGAAATAATGATACAAAGAAATAAATAGCAAGTAATATAATACATAATATTTCTCAGACGAATGATCCTTTTGTCAATTTGCATAAACTAAAATACGCTTCCCAATATTCAGATCATAAAATAACTCTTGAATGTTGATTTCTTTAATGAATTAATATTCTCTTAATCTTTCTCTGGACTGTATGTGACTTCAACTATTGTTTGTAAGACTATAACTTACATCGTAATAAGTTCGTGGAATTAGACCATTCGTATGAAACAGATAATACATGAAATAAAGTAAATTGTTACACAAGACAAACAAGAAATAAATACATAGCACTAAAGAATATGTGATGGATAGATTGATACGTCGCATTAACTTTTGTAATGTAATTTCCTTCTAGTTCGAATGACCAATATCTTTGGAAGTAACTCATAAAATCAGAAGATAATAGAGAATGTGCAATAAGTTATACACTATATTATATGTCACTGTTTTGTATATATATATATATATCTAAGGAAAGACGTATCAATCTATAATTACTTCTTATCGGTAATCGTCGCTGCATTGCATCGGTCAAAATGAATACATTAGAATATACGTAAACATGTGAAGGAATATAATTATATCCTCAAAACAATCTATGACGCAAAGAATCGAACTACTTGTAACACAAGTAAGGAATAAAGTAACGTAAGTAATTTTATATAAACAGAAAGTGTTTCTCGGTTGAAATGATAATAATTCGTTATGGAATCGAATTAATCCGCGTATTAATCAAAGAGAAATAATCATATATGTATAGGTTGCAACCATTTACAAATCAATCTAATTATTTTACTGAGCTCAGATTCGAATCGTTTTTAATGTTACATGTGATGTCAGACTTGTTCTATGGCAATCTGCATCGTTCTCTGAGGACATTAGCCTCCCGTAATAGATATATCAAGAAATCTGGAACCAAGATCGAAATAAGGAGAGGGGAATATTATTCCACCCTAGCACTCTGTCATACGAGAGCTTTACTAAACCATGTAAGATCTGTGGTTGCCGGAAATCTGAATGTTACCTCTTTACTGTAGAAATCGCTGCTTACTGAATAGATTCTTAATATAAGAATCCACCTTTTGTCTTTCTGATAGGCCCTCAAACATCTCAAGTCGTTCAGCAGCGGTTATTCCTTTGTGAGATACGACGATACAGTAATGGCGGATCGTCCTTCCTTCTTTGCACGCAGTTATAAAGGCGTGGTCATTCTCTGAGCCGGTATAATCTCGTAGCGTATACTTCGTAAGGTCTGTTTATCGTTGAACAGAGCTGCTATCCAGGTAGCCGATATCAGAAATCACGTCGTTTAGACGATAATCGGTATTTGCCAATGCTACGATTCTCGCTTCTCGAATATTCTAACACCGGTACGTCTCAAGCACGAGCACGTTGTTACCTCGACCAACGCCCGGAAACGAATGCCCGCTCGGTTCGTCGCAGGCTCGCACGCTTCTTTTCGCGCACGCGCAATACAATACTTCATTCAAATCACGATGCGTCCAGCGCAGATCGCGTGGGAACACACAAGACGACGCACGTATCGCCATCTAACATGTCTCGATCTGACTTATTTATTACGAACACAGTCGCGCTTTATTTTCGATATATGATCTCTCCTCCTATTTTTCTTACATTTTAAA
>NW_027270433.1:0-6647 GCF_030848805.1 Temnothorax longispinosus | reverse complement strand
CTGAGAAGTTACAAGTAATATTACGTCTGTTATACTCTGTACAACGTAACTATAATATAAAAGGTTATTTATAAGTAATATTACCAGATTTACATTTAGAATACATATTGGATATATAAAAACTTATATTCAGGTAATATTGGATAAGAAGATTTGTAATATTACGAAAATGTAATTTGTAAGACATAGATGATATTACAAACGTTATTTGCAAAACACGTTAATGTTATATTAATTTTGCACACAGTGCGTAACTTTGTCCATCAGGGGTCGGAAAATGGATCATAATAATTAAATTGAGTCATACTATTTTTATCGCTAATTAGATGTAATAAGAATACAATTATATATACATTAAGGTTGATAGCTCGCTTCCCGAACGCAGCCATAGTGAAAGTTCCCATTTAGGCTGAAAAAAATATATATATATATAATCGACATATGCGACATATCGACATATGCGACATATCGACATATGCGTCGATGGTCTTAACCGCCGTGGAGAAAGCACGTGTTGCTCTTAACCTTTAATTGGACCAAAGTGATTATTATAACTGTCGGGAAAGAGATTTGTTGCGGGGGCTAGAGGAACATTGGAGAAATGTGCCAAATAACCACGTATATCCTTGAGGAGGACAAAAGGTACGTGTTGATCGATGGTAGTGACCAAACGAGAACAAACATATATAGCTATAAATATAATATCCAGGTATGTACAATGAGAAGTTATTACAAAAAATCATAAATATTCGCATTATGTTTATATATTAATTAATTCTTACTATATTTTTTTAAATATTTCATGGTTATTTTATTAAATATAAAAATTTAATTTAATTTTAGTGGTAATTATTATAAAAAGATGCCAAAAGACCTACAATATTTGTCGAAGAGACGAAAAAATCAGCTGATTTCTCAAAAAATTGAATCCTACAGAAATACGGATATCTCTAATACAAATAGTGGTCTTTCTTCAGATCTTGCATTAGACAATGTAGTCTGTGTGGAAATAAACACTCCAACTCATTCGACATCTATTAATGTTACTAACAACGAATCAACCGTTGGTGACAATTTTGGACATCTCTGCCCTTCGAATTCAGAGTTTTCATCTGTCACTTCACGTACTTCACCTGTAGTTGAGAATTATGAAGAAGATGCGGTGCAGATTGAAATGGAGCAACATACTTCCTCTTCAGGTTCAAATTTCTCAGAGATTGATATAATAGAAAACCAAAATTTGGATTTTGATGAAAACAAAAGTGAGAATAATTTACAAAGTGAATTACGATCTTGGGTAAATACAGAGAGGATTTCTCACAGGTCTGTTAAAAAATTATTAACAATATTGCGTAATAATGGACATAAAACTTTGCCTCAAGACGTCCGAACTTTAATGCACACACCCCGAATTAGTGAAATTACGACAACGGTGGGAAACGGTTCTTATGTACATTTTGGACTTGTCGTCGGTCTTCAGCGGTCAATAGAAAAATATTTCGTACAAGTTCCAGATTCTGTGAAATTGTTAATTAACTGTGACGGAATGTCTTTGTCGAAAAGTTCCGGAAGCCAATTTTGGCCTATTTTGGTGTCCATCCAAGCGGATGTTTATATAAGACCATTCGCTGTAGGAATTTATCACGGGTACTCGAAACCAACAAATGCAAATGAATTTTTACGACCTTTTGTTAATGAAATGACAGAAATTCAACAAAATGGTTTTTTTTATAGCGGAAAGAAATGTTTAGTTGAAATTGCAGGCATTGTCTGTGATGCTCCAGCAATGGCTTTTGTGATGTCTACAAAAAGCCATTCTGGTTATTTTTGCTGTCATAAATGTACTCAGGAAGGAGAATACATTAACTCCGTAGTTTTTCCAGAAACAAATTTTACAATGAGAACCGACGAATCATTTCGTAATAAACAACAAGAAGAACACCATACAGGTGATACAATTTTACAGGAACTGAATATTGATATGGTTATTCAAATTGCAATTGATTACATGCACTTAATATGTTTAGGAGTTATGAAACGTCTTCTCCTTTTCTGGGTGAAAGGTCCGCACAATAGTCGTTTAAGTAAAAATAATCAAAAAGATTTGTCTGATGCAACTGTAGCAACTAAATCGTCAATTTCATCTGAATTTTCAAGATTACCTCGCACTTTAACAGAGGTCGATAAGTGGAAAGCTACAGAATTCCGATTATTTTTGCTTTATATAGGCCCAGTAATTTTAAAGTCAATACTGTCTGCTGCATATTATATTCATTTTCTTACATTGAGTATTGCAATAAGAATATTATGTGATCCGAATACATGTATAGCATTAAACGATTATGCTCGTCAGTTATTAGAATATTTTGTTAAGAATTATGAAGTTTTGTACGGACGACAATTCATGTCATATAATATCCACAATTTATTACATTTGTCTAACGAAGTTAAAACTTTTGGCCCATTAGACAAATTTAGTTGTTTCAAGTTTGAAAACTATTTAAAAAGTTTACGAGACAAAGTTCAAAATTCTCCAAAGCCATTGGAACAAATACGTAATAGATTGCACGAAGAAAATGAAATTCCCGTTGTAAAAGAATCAAAATCATATCCAATTATACATTATGCACAGACAGGAACGCATATTAAGTGCATTGAACTTAAAGATTTCACAATTACAAGTAAACACCCGAATAACTGCTGTTTGTTAAAAACTAATGAGATACTAGTTGTAAGCAAAATTATCATAAATGAGAATGAACTATATCTTATTGGTGATTTATTTTCAGCAATTAATCCGTTGTTTACAGAACCTTGTAACTCCTTAAGACTTAATATTTGTGAAATTAATAATTCTTCAAATGATGAAAATGTTACTATTTTGCTCTCTGAAGTTAAAAACAAGTGTCTAAAAATTATATCAGGACGAGATACGTCAGCAATTGTCCCATTGCTTCATCATGACAATTAACAATTATGTATGGCAAATAAATATTAATATAATATAAGAGTTTTTTGTTTATTGCATGTGAATAATTTTTTTCTAATATACCTAATATTTCTATTTAAATGTACTTATTAACGCTAATTTTAATAATGCAGTATACTTGAACATACAATTGTACAATAAAAAAAGAAAAATTAACTTATTAAATTTACTTATTTACAGTTTCACGAAACAGAAACGTGATTTCCACAAAATGTCTATGTTGTTAAGAAGCGTTTTTTCGACGAAGTATATTATTTTCTCATGTACTCGCCGCCTAAAGGTAATATTAATTTTTTTATTTTTTATAATTTTTACACATCTTTCAATATTTTCAAAATGGTGCTAAAAAGAATGACATTGAATAAAATCAAGTACGTTGTAGAAGTAGGAAAAATGCAAGAAAAAAATATTAATTTTGTTTCGCTGTTTTAACTTCAATATTATTGTATTTAGAATAAAATAAAAATAGAACAGTTATAAAATTTACAAGAAACTAAACTTTATTTTTATTTATAATAAATAGAAGTTTATTATTTGTAAAAAAATATAGAGAGCGTCGAAGAAAAGCGTCACTAAATGAAGCGAAAAAGTGTAAACGTAGACGTGAGTCTCAGGCCGTATTTAAATCTCCCGCGTTTTGCCTACGTCAGAGTGCGCATTTTGCGCCTTATATAGTGACCCCGCGAGCGCTCATTGGTCAATTACCCCACATGACTCGCTCGTGGCGGGTTCGTGCCGGCAGCAGCGGATGCCTCACCGGTCTTTGTCATCCGAAGTATCTAGAATCTGGAAGTATCTGAACGTGTATGTACGTGATTTTCGCGGTTACACCGTCGCATGCCTATACCTCAGTGCAATAATTGCAGTCTAGTATAAAGGTATGTGTAGGTTAATACGAATTTTCCTGTACATAGACTATATCATTGAAGAATATAAGAAATTCAGTAAAAAAAATTCTACAATTTTGCCATGGGGCCCATAAGCAATGTCTGATACACACAAAATTCTTATTTGTTTAGTAGAATGGCTTATGCAGTTGTGTGTTTTTCCGACAATACCGTGTCGGAAGTGCCGACAAATTGGATACATGAAGATGACAATGAAGTTATGTGCTGGTGGCCACCAACCTCTGTAAAAAACGTATCAACGTTAATATCGAAACGTGCGGACCCTGACAGAAAGTCGTGGAGCTTAATCTCTGTGAAAATACAAAAATACTTTGGTAAGAATTATAACCTTTATTTATGAAAATGTTTGTAGTATATATATATATATATTTGTGCATTATTTTATTTCTTGTCTTTTTCTTAGCGTCAGTAGAGAAAGCGAGAAAAGCTGCAGAAGATGATAATTATACATCAACGGATGATCAATGCATGGGTAAAGGGCAACGTAAAAAAACCTATTATTCACGTCAATCATTCAGATACAGATGAAAATAAAGAAAAGAACAATGATAAGAATAATCGTAGATCCAGTTCTAAGAATAAGTTGAAAGTTTATGGTAGAAAACAAGTAAATGTACCTATTAACAAAGAACAATCTGAAGATGATCTTTCGGGGAACGAACAGAACATTGATAAAGCTCTTCCTGCATGGCCTACAGATCTAGAAATACAGAGTTCCCAAAATAATGCTAATATTGGCGTTAAATCTGTAACAAATAATAATCAAAACGATGGTAAGTTCGTATTTTTTTTGTATTTTAATCCTAAAACATACACGGATCTTTTTAAATTTGGATTTCAGTGATGCAGACAACTGGACGTGAATTAGTTAGAGAACATTCTGAAATGTCAGCATCTAAAAGTGAAAGTAGTGGTTCTGAAAGGACGTGGAATACGAATAAGAGCACAGAAAATAATACTGTATTAAATGTTCTGGAGAGAATTGACGGTAAAGTTCTTTTTTTTTTACTGTAAACTTATATATAAATTGATAAATGTACCAATTCCACGTACAAATACGTTTTTAAAAATTCAATATTTGTCATATTTTAAAATTAAACGAATTTGGAAGTATAGTATAATATTGCCATTAAAGCCAAAAAAGATCTACTTCTCTTTTATATTTATCATTATATACAATTGATTGCGTTGTATAGAACTACAAAGTAAGAAATAAATAAAAATTTTACTTTATCCAGATTTATCTTTTTTTTATTTATAAATATTATTTTATTCCAGAAAATGTCGAAAATTTAATGCGGGCTATAGCAAATATGCACCTGGAATTAAATGATGTTTCAGCACAACTGACTAACAAATATATTCGCAACGGTCAAAATAAATCTAATACAGAAAGAATTAAGACGTTTTTACCATTAAAATGTGTTGATGATATTAAAAAATCGAAGCTGAGTTGAAAAATGATAAAACTTTATATAATGAATATGTAAGTACAACTAAACAAAATTTGATTCTATTTGCATACTTAATAAAATCGTTTTATTTCACACACACAGGAAGCTTTTTTACAAAAAATCGGAGGCCATTCACCGAGAGAACATGTTAGAAATATTTTGGCAAAAGTCTTTTCTAATGAATGTGCAATGAAATGTTCCTGGAAAGGACGCAGACAAAACTTTGCTGTATCAAAATTATTGGTGATTACAGTAATGAAAGGTATATTCACCTATATATTTTTTTGTAATATATTGCATAATGAACACAATTCAAAGGATTTTGCCTTTCTTTATAGACATCATTTTGGGACATCACGTTGTAACAGAGAAAGACCTGGATACAATATCTGCGGAGTGGTTCCGATTTGCAAAGCAACGGAAAAATCGAGAGGAAAAGAGAATTAAAATTAAAAGCAGAACAAACAGCCTGCTATATGGTATTCTCATTCTTGTCCATTACTTTTAAGTTTACTACACATTTTTAAATGCATTACATATTTTATTTGTGTTGAATTCCAAAGATTAAAAAATTTTTATTTGCAAGTATTAAATGCATTACATATTTTATTTGTATTGAATGTCATAGGTTAAAAAAATGTTTGTAAGTATTTAATGTTTTTAAGTACTGTAAAATAGGTTAAGTGGCCCATTAGGGTAACTTTGTCCAAAAAATATTTATTTTTCCATGTAACAGTTGTGTTTACTGATTGATTCAATGGATTTTGATGTAAAAAAGTAGATTTATCTGAATCAAGCAAAATATTATACTCAGCTGGCTATATGGGAAATATTTTCTATAAGCCAAAGTTTATTATATATATTAACTTTAGTATTGAATACCAAAGACTCTACAAAACTTTTTATTGTTTATAAAAAATAATATTATCGTATTGTGCACAGGTTATCTTGTAATGTTGTATTAATAAAAATGAGCAAATAATATATTTATTTTGTATTTTTATTATAAAAATTTCTGCTACCTTTCCCTTCTGCTAATCATATATATATGTAAGGTTAGCAAAAATATAACATAAATATAACAAGTAACAGAATATTTATATTCCATTCAATTTAATTAATAATAACAAACAATATTTCTCATATGTAACAGTAATAAAACAAGCAATATAACATGTTATGTACATGAGTAGGAAATAATAACTAACCAGTAACTTACTGGAAATGCTTTTGTAATATTACTTGTTACATTTTATTTTGTTACAGCAACATAATGTCAATATAACTGTGTTCACT
>NW_027270432.1:0-6655 GCF_030848805.1 Temnothorax longispinosus | reverse complement strand
GTATATGTATTTGTAATGATTAGTGCCGCACGGCCACATCACGCGTGAGCCTCGAGTGTAAACTGTCGAACCTGGAAGGGGAGACACCCGAATCCGCGGCATACGAGACCGCGGCAGGCAGTCGCTCTAACAACCGCCAAGTATATCGATCGCTCGGAGTTTGCCCAGTCACTAACTATTATTCAATTCCTTATTGCGCATAAATTATATTGAAACGGGGATTGCCTCTAAGTAAGGTTGATGTCCGAATCGCGTGAACTGTACAAACGATTTTGCAATTGACAAGTGCCCGCCTTTCGCGGTACGCGCGACCGGCACGCATCGTGCTCGAATAATTGTACTCCTATCATCTAATAAATTTTTGTTACCAGCATTCGCATTGTACGTTCATTGGTACTAACAAATGGTCCTTCGAGCCGGATAGGGTGCACGTTCCGAAGCACGCGGTTGCGGTCGGCGAGGAGCCGCCGGTCTTAGCGCGCGCCGAAGTAACAAGGGTGTGCATTAAAAACGAGTGAACATTTAGTGCGTTCGGCAGACATTATAAACTTTCAAGAAGCTTCGAGAGCCTTCGAGAAACAGTCGTTAATCGAGAGACGTTCGGTCGACCTCGCTGAACTCCGAGTGTCAGTTCGAGTTCACGTGATCGTGTTTTCACCTCATCCTTTCCTCTTTCTGGCCCTCGTCGGGACAGAAGACAAGTATAATAGTCAGTTTGTCGTGCACGTACAACGAGGAAGATGAGCGTCGAAAATCTCCGCAAGCAAAGAAGCGGGTTAAAGGGAAAAATAACGAACATAAAAAACTTCATCATCAAGGCTGAGAAAGATGCGGAGAACGTGCTACCGGGAGAGATTACGGCCCGCCTTCAAGCGTTGGAGGACACGCATTCGAAATTCCAGGCTGTAGCGCAGAACCTCCTATTGCTGCTACCTGAGGAGGAATACCAGCAAAGAGATGAAGTGGAAGAAAGCGAGTTTGATGAGCGATACTTTTCGACCAAAGCCGCTCTGCTGCAATTGGCGGAAAGGATCAAACCGCCGTCCACAGGCCCTTCTACAAGTGCATCGACCTCGAACAGTGATACAGGCGTGATGCAAGTTCTGGAGCAGCAGACAACGTTGATTCAGAGAATGGCCGATCGGTCGGTTGAAAGCGACGGCAGTGCGTTGGCACGAATAATAGAACAGCAAAATCAATTACTAGAAAGATTAAGTACGCGATCTAACACGCCCGCACGAGAACCTCACGTAAAATTGCCAGTAATCCAGTTGCCGTCATTTGACGGAAATATGGAAGAGTGGAAGCGATACTCCGACACATTTAAAACGTTGATACACGACAGCGATCTGACCAATGTGCAGAAGCATCAATATTTGGTTGGTTCGTTGAGCGGCCAAGCCGCTAAAATAATCGAGTCGATAGACATTTCCGAGAACAATTACGCCATCGCTTGGGACTTGTTGAAGAAAAGATACGATGACGAGCGAGGCATTCGGAAGCGGCACATACAGTGTTTGTTCGAGCTACCACTGGTGAAACGAGAATCAGCCAGTGCGATCCAAGATTTAGTGGATCATATTCAAAAACATTTGCGAGTTTTACAAGCAATGGGACTCCCTACCGAGTCATGGGGAGATCTAATTATTTATTTGATCGAGAAGAATTTGGACAACGCGACAAGAAGACGTTGGGAGGAGCACATCGAGCAAAGGGACGGTGTGACAACAAGCGTGATGATCGAGTTTTTGCAGCGGCAATGTCAGCTGTTGCGGCGAGCGACTTCGGACAGCGAAAGCGTCAACAAGGCAAAGGACGACATTCGCGAGAAGGACAAAACGAGTAAGCCGCGATCGTTGAATTCAAAGGTACAAGGCAAGACGACACTGTCAACAATCACACAGGAGCGACGGTGTTACCTGTGCCAAGGCCAGCACCTTATTTATTCGTGCAAACAATTTCTGGGCTTATCCGTTGAGGATAGAATCCGGGAAATTAAGCGATTGAGACTTTGTCTCAATTGTCTCAGAAATGATCATTTTTCGAGAGATTGCAGGTCCGGTTCATGTCGAGAGTGTGGTGAGCGGCACAACACGCTATGCCACATCGTGAAGCGGGCATCCTGTTCGTCAGCGGATTCGGCAGGTGGTTCGGCGGACCGTTCGAGGGAGTCATCCGGGACCACGCTGTGCTCTGTGGCGGACCCGGAGATGGGAGCATCAACCAGTAGCAACGAGTCATCGGACCACATGTCGGTTCAACACGCCCGAGGCGAGCGTAAGCAAGTACTGATGTCAACGGCTATTGTAAATATCGAATCAAATAATAACGATAATCAATTGCGTGTATTATTGGATAGTGCGAGCGAAGTCAACTTTATTACTTTAGCAGCGTGTAATAGATTGAACATAAAATTAGAAAGCGTATGCGAATCCATAAACGGTCTGAATAATATGAGTTGCGCGATAAAATACGGTTGTCAAATTTCGATGAAATCGCGAACGTCGAAGTTCGAGTTGAGCCTTTGTTGTTTGGTTGTCCCGAAAATAACCAAAAATTTGCCTTCGTTTTCCATTAAGATATCAAAATTGTCGATTCCAGAAAATCTAAAATTGGCAGACCCGTTCTTTTACAATCCAGGTTATATTGACGCGCTCATAGGCGGAGAATTCTTCCTTCAATTGTTGGAAGCCGGTAAGATTGAACTCGGGAATAGTTTGCCGGCATTACAAAACACTAAGTTCGGTTGGATTGTGTCGGGCCCAGTACCACAACATTTGATCGCGAGTCGGACGACCAATCACCAGCCTTCAAATAATCATGTATGTTTGGTTACGCAGCAAATATCATTAGACGATACTTTGCGGAAATTCTGGGAATTGGAAGAATACACCGATAACAACACAAGGTTGTCGAAGGAAGAACAGTACTGCGAGAATCATTTCGCAAACACAACAAAGCGAGACGCGTCCGGGCGGTTTGTCGTTCGACTGCCTTTCCGCGAAAACAGGGCTCAGCTCGGACAATCGAGAGACATCGCGATGAAGCGTTTAATTTGTTTGGAACGGAAATTTCAACGGGAAACGGAATTATACAAATTGTATTCCGAGTTTATGCGGGAATATATCGACTTGAATCATATGTCTAAGGTCACCGGGGACGCTCGAATACCAAATCCAGTCTATTTGCCGCACCATGGCGTTCTTCGTGAATCAAGCACAACTACTAAGCTGCGAGTGGTATTCAATGCGTCCTCGAAGACCACCTCGGGCATTTCATTGAACGATACGTTGATGAAGGGACCGAATTTACAGGATAGCATAATTAACATAATGTTGCGATTTCGTTTGCACGCCGTTGCGATCACGGCTGACTTGCGAAAAATGTATCGCCAGGTCTTAGTACACGAGGACGACCGTGATTATCAGAGAATTCTATGGCGTTTTTCCCCGATTGATCCGGTAGATGACTATTGGTTGAATACCGTGACTTATGGTCAAACTAGCGCTTCGCATCAAGCCATTAGCTCCGTGCAACAGCAAGCCAAAGACGGGGCTAGCCGGTTTAAACTAGCATCGCGAATTCTACTAGAGGATTCTTATGTTGACGATATTATTACAGGAGCTGATAGCGAGCCCGAAGCTATTAAAGTAGTCTCACAATTGGAGAGTCTGTTACGCGAAGGGGGTTTTGAGACTCACAAATGGCGCTCAAATCGTGAGGGCGTTGTAACTGAGCCGCTTGCCGTCGATCGAGTCGAGGAGTCGTCGGTGTTGGAGATTGACGCAAGTGCCGTAAAGACATTGGGATTGGGTTGGCATCCCAAATCAGACATGTTTCAGTTTTCCATCGAGCCTATAACGAGTTCAGTTAAGACCAAGCGCGAGGTTTTGTCAATGATTTCTAAATTGTTCGATCCACTCGGATTGATCGGACCCATTTTGACTCGAGCTAAGTTGATCATGCAAGGGACTTGGTTAGCGAGTCTGGGTTGGGATGAGCCGTTGACGGAGGATCTTCGTCAGGCATGGGAGGCTTATACGGAAGATTTACGAGAGGTTAGTACGATCCAAGTACCTCGTAGAGTAATTCGGAGTTCCAATGTGGTGCGCTTCATTCTACATGCATTTTGCGACGCATCTTTGAGGGCCTACGGGGCTTGTATTTACTTGCAAACAATCGACGCAGACGGCCATTCTAATTCTTTCTTATTATGTTCAAAGGCACGCGTTGCACCAGTTAAAAGTAGGACTATCACACTGCCTAGGCTCGAGCTATGCGGTGCTGTGGTGCTTGTACATTTGGTGCAAGGCGTTAAGAAGGCTCTCAGGATAAAGTTCGATGAGGAGCACGCATGGAGCGACTCTAAGATAGTACTGGCGTGGATCGCCGGCGATCCATCGTGTCAGAAGTTATTTATATCGAATCGAACTGCTGAGATTCAGTCCATTCTTCCGTCGAGACATTGGCATCATGTGAACGGAAACGAGAACCCTGCGGATTTGATTTCGAGGGGTACAAGCTTGAAAATTTTGAGGCAGAGCAAAATCTGGTGGGAGGGCCCCGATTGGTTGTCACGTTCCGATGATTGCGAGCTACGTAAGATGAAACCGCTGAGTCTTACCGAGGAAGACGAGAAAACTATTCGGGCAGAACGGGTTTCCAGTACGCGAGTTTTCGTGAGCGTTGGCATTTCAAATGACGTTGCGGAGTTCTTATTAAATAAATACTCTTCACTGTCAAGGATCGAACGCATTCTGGCTTGGATCGTTCGATTCGGCTTTAATGTTAGGAGGAATCGCGACAATCGTAATTTGGATTGTCTGACAATTGACGAGATTCGCCGCGCGCATCAGTTATTGATTGTAGCGGTGCAGAGAGTTCATTTTTCCGAGGAAATGTCAAGCCTATTGTCGGGGAAACAAATTCGATCTAGTAGCAAATTATTGTCGCTTAATCCGTTTGTGGATGAGAGAGGACTTCTCAGGGTAGGCGGCAGAATTCAAAACTCTCAAGTGGCCTTTGAGAAGAAACATCCAATCATTCTACCATCCGATAGTAGATTCACGAGGTTGTTGTTCGAAAAGGAACATCGTAGACTATTGCATATAGGTCCACAGGCATTGTTGTATTCTATTCGAGAAAAATATTGGCCTTTCAAAGGGAAAATCATCGCCAGAAAAATCACACATGATTGCATAACTTGTTTCCGCAACAAGCCGAAACCATTATCGCAGATCATGGGTCAGTTGCCCGCAGATCGAGTCACTCCGACTCGTCCATTTTTCGTAATTGGCGTAGATTTTGCCGGGCCTATTACTACATTGGTTAATCGAGGCCGCGGAAGAAAAACCAACAAATCTTACATATCCTTATTTGTATGCTTCTCAACAAAAGCCGTCCATCTTGAGGCGGTCAGTGATCTTAGCACGACTTCCTTTCTGGCAGCGCTTAGACGCTTTGTGGGACGTCGAGGTTGTCCGCAGCGCATTTATTGTGACAACGCTACTAATTTTGTAGGATCCAAGAATGAGCTCCGTGAGATATATCGTCTACTCAAAAATGGGAAGCCAGACGTAAACGAGTTTTGCATTTCACACAACATAGAGTGGAAGTTTATCCCACCATCGTCACCTCACATGGGGGGGTTGTGGGAAGCTGGGGTAAAATCATGCAAATTTTATTTAAAACGCGTTATTGGAGAAAGTCTTCTGACGTTTGAAGAATTGGCTACCGTGTTGATACAAATTGAAGCATGTCTGAACTCGCGTCCGATTTGCCAGTTGCCGTCCACGGCAGACGATTTACAACCCCTAACACCGGGACATTTTTTAACAGGTGATTTAATGATCGCTCTTCCAGATGCTGACGTAACAGACATTCCTTTAAATCGACTCGATCGCTGGCAAGCGGTTCAGAGAATCGCGCAAGATTTTTGGAAGCGATGGAGCCGAGAATATTTGACGTCACTGCAAGGCAGAACGAAATGGACGTCCAAGCGAGACAATTTAGCCATTAACGATGTTGTCTTGATACAAGATAACAATGCGCCGCCATTAAGGTGGAAATTAGGAAAAGTAATCCAGGTTTACGAGGGTACCGACGAAAGGGTGCGTGTTGCGACCCTTAAAACTGCTAGTGGAATTTGTAAGCGTAGCGTAAACAAATTGTGTAGACTCCCGTTAACCGATGCGTTGCCTGCGATATCTGCAATCAAGCGTTAGGATTAATTGTTATTAATGGTGGGTGGGATGTATATGTATTTGTAATGATTAGTGCCGCACGGCCACATCACGCGTGAGCCTCGAGTGTAAACTGTCGAACCTGGAAGGGGAGACACCCGAATCCGCGGCATACGAGACTGCGGCAGGCAGTCGCTCTAACAACCGCCAAGTATATCGATCGCTCGGAGTTTGCCCAGTCACTAACTATTATTCAATTCCTTATTGCGCATAAATTATATTGAAACGGGGATTGCCTCTAAGTAAGGTTGATGTCCGAATCGCGTGAACTGTACAAACGATTTTGCAATTGACAAGTGCCCGCCTTTCGCGGTACGCGCGACCGGCACGCATCGTGCTCGAATAATTGTACTCCTATCATCTAATAAATTTTTGTTACCAGCATTCGCATTGTACGTTCATTGGTACTAACA
>NW_027270431.1:0-6656 GCF_030848805.1 Temnothorax longispinosus | reverse complement strand
AAATGTCGCTGAAGCTAGCAGCGGGAGCTAGCAGCGGAACGTCTCGCGGCCAGGGCCGAATATCATGTGGGTTCCTCAGGGGGTCCGAACGTATCGTAGGTTAATTATTATCGGCCGCTGGGCTTTTCTTAGATATTATTAATTAATGAAAATTAAATACATCTATATATAAATATTTTTGACAATATTCAAACTGTTTTTTCATCGGTTTGATATAAAAACATGTTTTAATTGTTATAGATTATTCGATAAATAATTGTAGAACATAGCAAAGAACGATTCTCTCCAAATTTTTAGAGGATCACGTCCTTGTGATAACAAAACATTCAGCAAGAATTTGCGACAATCCGCGGTTTCCCTTAATTGTTATTAATTTTTTATTAATAATTTATTCAGCAGCGACCGATCGCAAAGAACGATTCTCTCCAAATTTTTAGGGGATCACGTTCTTGTGACAACAAAACGATTCAGCAAATATTTGGAACAATCCGCGGTTTCATATTAATTGTTATTAACTTTTTATTGATAATTTATTCTATGGCGGTCGATAGCAAAGAACGATTCTCTCCAAATTTTGAGAGAATTACGTTCTTGTGGCAACAAAACGATTCAACAAGTATTTGGAACAATCCGCGGTTTTATATTAATTGTTATTAATTTTTATTGATAATTTATTCTCTGGCGGTCGATAGCAAAGAACGATTTTCTCCAAAATTTTAGGGATCACGTTTTTGTGACAACAAAACGATTCAGCAAGTATTGCGACAATCCGCGGTTTCCCTTAATTGTTATTAATTTTTATTAATAATTTATTCAGCAGCGACCGATCGCAAAGAACAATTCTCTCCAAATTTTGAGGGGATCACGTTCTTGTGGCAACAAAACGATTCAGCAAGTATTTGGAACAATCCGCGGTTTTATATTAATTGTTATTAATTTTTTATTGATAATTTATTCTCTGGCGGTCGATAGCAAAGAACGATTTTCTCCAAAATTTTAGGGGATCACGTTTTTGTGACAACAAAACGATTCAGCAAGTATTTGCGACAATCCGCGGTTTCCCTTAATTGTTATTAATTTTTTATTAATAATTTATTTAGCAGCGACCGATCGCAAAGAACGATTCTCTCCAAATTTTAGGGGATCACGTTCTTGTGACAACAAAACGATTCAGCAAGTATTTGGAACAATCCGCGGTTTCATATTAATTGTTATTAACTTTTTATTGATAATTATTCTCTGGCGGTCGATAGCAAAGAACGATTCTGTTTAAATTTTTAGGGGATCACGTTCTTGTGACAACAAAACGATTCAGTAAGTATTTGGAACAATCCGCGGTTTTATATTAATTGTTATTAACTTTTTATTTATAATTTATTCTCTGGCGGTCGATAGCAAAGAACGATTCTCTCCAAATTTTAGGGGATTACGTCTTTGTGACAACAAAACGATTCAGCAAGTATTTGGAACAATCCGCGGTTTCATATTAATTGTTATTAACTTTTTATTGATAATTTAGTCTGCTAGCGGTCGATAGCAAAGAACGATTCTCTCCAAAATTTTAGGGGATCACGTTCTTTGTGACAACAAAAACGATTCAGCAAGTATTTGCGACAATCCGCGGTTTCCTTTAATTGTTATTAATTTTTTATTGATAATTTATTCAGCAGCGACCGATCGCAAAGAACAATTCTCTCCAAATTTTGAGGGGATCACGTTCTTGTGACAACAAAACGATTCAGCAAGTATTTGCGACAATCCGCGGTTTCCCTTAATTGTTATTAATTTTTATTAATAATTTATTTAGCAGCGACCGATCGCAAAGAACGATTCTCTCCAAATTTTTTAGGGGATCACGTTCTTGTGACAACAAAACGATTCAGCAAAATATTTGGAACAATCCGCGGTTTCATATTAATTGTTATTAACTTTTATTGATAATTTATTCTCTGGCGGTCGATAGCAAAGAACGATTCTGTTTAAATTTTTAGGGGATCACGTTCTTGTGACAACAAAACGATTCAGTAAGTATTTGGAACAATCCGCGGTTTTATATTAATTGTTATTAACTTTTTATTTATAATTTATTCTCTGGCGGTCGATAGCAAAGAACGATTCTCTCCAAATTTTAGGGGATTACGTCTTTGTGACAACAAAACGATTCAGCAAGTATTTGGAACAATCCGCGGTTTCATATTAATTGTTATTAACTTTTTATTGATAATTTAGTCTCTGGCGGTCGATAGCAAAGAACGATTCTCTCCAAATTTTAGGGGATCACGTCTTTGTGACAACAAAACGATTCAGCAAGTATTTGCGACAATCCGCGGTTTCCTTTAATTGTTATTAATTTTTATTGATAATTTATTCAGCAGCGACCGATCGCAAAGAACAATTCTCTCCAAATTTTGAGGGGATCACGTTCTTGTGACAACAAAACGATTCAGCAAGTATTTGCGACAATCCGCGGTTTCCCTTAATTGTTATTAATTTTTTATTGATAATTTATTCAGCAGCGACCGATCGCAAAGAACAATTTCTCTCCAAATTTTGAGGGGATCACGTTCTTGTGACAACAAAACGATTCAGCAAGTATTTGCGACAATCCGCGGTTTCCCTTAATTGTTATTAATTTTTTATTAATAATTTATTCAGCAGCGACCGATCGCAAAGAACGATTCTCTCCAAATTTTTAGGGGATCACGTTCTTGTGACAACAAAACGATTCAGTAAGTATTTGGAACAATCCGCGGTTTTATATTAATTGTTATTAACTTTTTATTGATAATTTATTCTCTGGCGGTCGATAGCAAAAAACGATTCTGTTTAAATTTTTAGGGGATTACGTTCTTGTGATAACAAAACGATTCAGTAAGTATTTGGAATAATCCGCGGTTTTATATTAATTGTTATTAACTTTTTATTTATAATTTATTCTCTGGCGGTCGATAGCAAAGAACGATTCTGTTTAAATTTTTAGGGGATTACGTTCTTGTGATAACAAAACGATTCAGTAAGTATTTGGAATAATCCGCGGTTTTATATTAATTGTTATTAACTTTTTATTTATAATTTATTCTCTGGCGGTCGATAGCAAAGAACGATTCTCTCCAAATTTTGAGGGGATCACGTTCTTGTGACAACAAAACAATTCAGCAAGTATTTGCGACAATCCGCGGTTTCCCTTAATTGTTATTAATTTTTTATTAATAATTTATTCAGCAGCGACCGATCGCAAAGAACGATTTTCTCCAAATTTTTAGGGGATCACGTTCTTGTAACAACAAAACGATTCAGCAAATATTTGGAACAATCCGCGGTTTCCCTTAATTGTAATTAATTTTTTATTAACAATTTATTCTCTAGTGGTCGTTTTCGATCTTTGTTATTACAAGAACGTAATTCCCTAAAAATTTGGAAAGAATTGCTTCTTGCTGTCGACCGCTAAGTAATAAATTGTTAATAAAAAATTAATAAAAATTAAGGGAAACTGCGGATTGTCGCAAATACGTGCTAAATCGTTTTGTTGTCACAAAGACGTGATTCCCTAAAATTTTGGAGAGAATTGTTCTTTGCTATCGACCGCCAGAGAATAAATTATCAATAAAAAATTAATAACAATTAAAGGAAACCGCGGATTGTCGCAAATAGTTGCTGAATTGTTTTGTTGTCACAAAGACGTGATCCTCTAAAATTTTGGAGAGAATCGTTCTTTGCTATCGACGGCCAGAAAATAAATTATCAATAAAAAATTAATAACAATTAATGTAAAACCGCGGATTGTTCCAAATACTTGCTGAATTGTTTTGTTGTCACAAGAACGTAATCCCCTCAAAATTTGAAGAGAATCGTTCTTTGCGATCGGTCGCTGCTGAATAAATTATTAATAAAAAATTAATAACAATTAAGGGAAACCGCGGATTGTCGCAAATACTTGCTGAATCGTTCTGTTGTCACAAAGACGTGATCCCCTAAAATTTTGGAGAGAATTGTTCTTTGCTATCAACCGCCAGAGAATAAATTATCAATAAAAAATTAATAACAATTAAAGGAAACCGCGGATTGTCTTAAATACTTGCTGAATCGTTTTGTTGTCACAAAAACGTGATCCCCTAAAATTTGGAGAGAATCGTTCTTTGCGATCGGTCGCCGCTGAATAAATTATTAAAAAAATTAATAACAATTAAGGGAAACCGCGGATTGTCTTAAATACTTGCTGAATCGTTTTGTTGTCACAAGTACGCGATCCCCTAAAAATTTGAAGAGAATCGTTCTTTGCTATCGACCGCCAGAAAATAAATTATCAATAAAAAATTAATAACAATTAAAGGAAACCGCGGATTGTCTTAAATACTTGCTGAATCGTTTTGTTGTCACAAGTACGCGATCCCCTAAAAATTTGAAGAGAATCGTTCTTTGCGATCGGTTGCCGCTGAATAAATTATCAATAAAAAAAATAACAATTAAAGGAAACCGCGGATTATCGCAAATACTTCTGAATCGTTTTGTTGTCACAAAGACGTGATCCCCTAAAATTTGGAGAGAATCGTTCTTTGCTATCGACCGTCAGAGAATAAATTATCAATAAAAAATTAATAACAATTAAAGGAAACCGCGGATTGTCGCAATAATTGCTGAATCGTTTTGTTGTCACAAAGACGTGATCCCCTAAAAATTTGGAAAGAATTGTTCTTTGCTTCGACCGCCAGAAAATAAATTATCAATAAAAAATTAATAACAATTAATATAAAACCGCGGATTGTTCCAAATACTTACTGAATCGTTTTGTTGTCACAAGAACGTAATCCCCTCAAAATTTGGAGAGAATCGTTCTTTGCGATCGGTCGCTGCTGAATAAATTATTAATAAAAATTAATAACAATTAAGGGAAACCGCGGATTGTCGCAAATACTTGCTGAATCGTTCTTTTGTCACAAGAACGTGATCCCCTAAAAATTTGGAGAGAATCGTTCTTTGCTATCGACCGCCAGAAAATAAATTATCAATAAAAAATTAATAACAATTAATATAAAACCGCGGATTGTCCCAAATACTTGCTGAATCGTTTTGTTGTCACAAGAACGTGTTCCCCTAAAAATTTGGAAAGAATCGTTCTTTGCGATCGGTCGCTGCTGAATAAATTATTAATAAAAAATTAATAACAATTAAGGGAAACCGCGGATTGTCGCAAATACTTGCTGAATCGTTTTGTTGTCACAAGAACGTGATCCCCTCAAAATTTGGAGAGAATCGTTCTTTGCGATCGGTCGCTGCTGAATAAATTATTAATAAAAAATTAATAACAATTAAGGGAAACCGCGGATTGTCGCAAATACTTGCTGAATCGTTCTTTTGTCACAAGAACGTGATCCCCTAAAAATTTGGAGAGAATCGTTCTTTGCTATCGACCGCCAGAAAATAAATTATCAATAAAAAATTAATAACAATTAATATAAAACCGCGGATTGTTCCAAATATTTGCTGAATCGTTTTGTTGTCACAAGAACGTGATCCCCTAAAAATTTGGAGAGAATCGTTCTTTGCTATCGACCGCCAGAAAATAAATTATCAATAAAAAATTAATAACAATTAATATAAAACCGCGGATTGTTCCAAATATTTGCTGAATCGTTTTGTTGTCACAAGAACGTGATCCCCTAAAAATTTGGAGAGAATCGTTCTTTGCGATCGGTCGCTGCTGAATAAATTATTAATAAAAATTAATAACAATTAAGGGAAACCGCGGATTGTCGCAAATACTTGCTGAATCGTTTTGTTGTCACAAGAACGTGATCCCCTCAAAATTTGGAGAGAATCGTTCTTTGCGATCGGTCGCTGCTGAATAAATTATTAATAAAAAATTAATAACAATTAAGGGAAACCGCGGATTGTCGCAAATACTTGCTGAATTGTTTTGTTGTCACAAAAACGTAATCCCCTAAAATTTTGGAAAGAATCGTTTTTTGCTATCGACCGCCAGAGAATAAATTATCAATAAAAAATTAATAACAATTAATATAAAACCGCGGATTGTTCCAAATACTTGTTGAATCGTTTTGTTGCCACAAGAACGTGATCCTCTCAAAATTTGGAGAGAATCGTTCTTTGCGATCGGTCGCCGCTGAATAAATTATTAATAAAAATTTAATAACAATTAATATAAAACCGCGGATTGTCCCAAATACTTGCTGAATCATTTTGTTGTCACAAGAACGTGATCCCCTAAAAATTTGGAGAGAATCGTTCTTTGCGATCGGTCGCCGCTGAATAAATTATTAATAAAAAGTTAATAACAATTAAGGGAAACCGCGGATTGTCGCAAATTCTTGCTGAATGTTTTGTTATCACAAGGACGTGATCCTCTAAAAATTTGGAGAGAATCGTTCTTTGCTATGTTCTACAATTATTTATCGAATAATCTATAACAATTAAAACATGTTTTTATATCAAACCGATGAAAAAGCAGTTTGAATATTGTCAAAAATATTTATATATAGATGTATTTAATCTTCATTAATTAATAATATCTAAGAAAAGCCCAGCGGCCGATAATAATTAACCTACGATACGTTTGGACCCCCTGAGGAACCCACATGATATTTGGCCCTGGCCGCGAGACGTTCCGCTGCTAGCTCCCGCTGCTAGCTTCAGCGACA
>NW_027270430.1:0-6667 GCF_030848805.1 Temnothorax longispinosus | reverse complement strand
GCAGGGATGATATCATAATTAATAATTAACCAAAATAATCATGCACATATAATTTATAAGTGAATAATGCGTTGAATAATAATCTTTATTAAACGCATTAATTTAACATCAATTCGTGAAAACGCAACGAAGGTTTTAAAGTATTTCACATAAATCGATATATTGTGTGTTACACCTTTGATTATAATTTCTGAGTAAATGAGCGTTGAATTCTTTGACGAATCTTGTTCAGAACAATTGAAGCAATATACATATTTTCTTAAACATTTGACGCATTATAATTCGTATTAATTAAACAAATGAATCTCTTCGCAAATATGTATCGAGAAATATGTGAAATTAACTATCACAAAAAATAGAATTAAACGTATCGTAAGCTTGCATAATTTACTTTACTTGGCCAAAAATGTAATAGCACGAATGAATAGTTTAATTTGGTTGCAACCCGAAAACAAATAACTTGAGTACTCAAGTGAGATGAACGATTATCGTTCCCGTCAATAAAATGCTCCGCTGAGTGCTGAAGCCTTTTTATGTCCTTTACTAAACGGTAGATCTCTCGAGATTTCTGGAATCAATGATCGTAACCGATACTGTTTATGAGGATCAATGATTCTTATTCAGAAATCTAAGAGTTACCTGTATCCTGGTGTCTACCGTATTTGAATGCACTTCTAGAAAAGATCCGAACAGACTATGTCCATAATAGTCGCTCCCTTGGTCTCTCCAGAATGTGTCGTCATCATCAAGAAACGGAGTAATGGCGTCGATCTTATGCCGTCATCATCAAGAAACGGAGTAATGGCTTCGATCTTTCATACGTCCGAGAATGAGACCGCTTATAATCCTGCCGTGTGCTGATTCTGGTCTTTCGAATCCTCTCGTACTTCTTCTTTTCCAAAGAGTATCACAATTCGCAATTCAGAGAGATTCGTATTACAATTTCATTACGTATTCAAAATATACGGCAAAAGGCCAGAAACATGTCTTGACTGAATGACAAACAAGAAACGAATAACGCCGGTGTTGCCCGGGCCGCAAGCTTGTACATGCACGCGCGCTTTCTTCTTCACGCGGCAATCACATGAATTGAATACCGATACGTCGCGCCTCTAGCGCTTTACGCTATACAAATTTTCTAGGGAACTAGATTCGCCAACGGAAGTGAGTTTACAAAATCGCTAGTACTTTCTATGAAATGTCATAGATGGCAACATCCACCCTTCTTTCCTCAATATCTCATCGCGTTTCAAACATTCCGCCCGCCTTCGTTAACCAAGTTAACGAACAATGATTATGGTTGCTGGGTATTCACTGAAAGAGGGCACATCTTAGTGATTGGTCGCTTAAACTCAGAAGTCTGTGTCCTAATCGTTACCACTCTGATATGACCGTCAGGTCCTGAATGCGTTTTGATCACTCTTCCTAGTAGCCACTTAGATGGAGGATACCGTTCATCAACTACAAGAATAATTGCACCTTCTGCTATCGAAGGACTGACCTTATTCTATTTATAATATATTTCTATTTTACTGCATGCAGTAAAAAATTCAGGAATTTTTTTCTCGTCGCCAAAAATGAAAAAAAATAAAATGCTCCGTCAGCCGAAAGCCAATACAATGTAGATAATGAGCATATTTTTTATTTTTGTTTCAGACGACTGGTTTTCGCGAAATCATGTACACCATCCGAAAGTCATAGGGATGCGCGAAGCGGCTTAACTCGACGAGTTTTATATTTATTTAGGCAACAAAATTTTGACACGTTCTTCAATGTGTATAGAAGATAATAAAAAAAAATTACTGGTGTTTCATAAATATTTTGTTAGAAATTAATTCCTGAAAATTATCCTGAATTACACTGTACTAACCCCTTAATTATTAATTATGATATCATTTTTTGTCATGTCTAATAGTCTTTTCAGTGATTAAATAATTTAAAGATACATTCAAAGCTATCATATCATATTAATTCTTTCTTTATAATTACCTTGCAATATATTATTATTTTACGTTTCAAGTTTCAAACTGAGATCATACGTTCAACTAATGTTTATATTCCTTTCATTGAACGGACTATTACAATGTGAATTATATATTATTTCTTGATTCATGTGATTATTGAATTTTGCCATAATGGTTTATGGATATGATTTAAAATTATCCTGCTATATTCTTTAAATATATTTTATTTTGTCAACAATTAAAACTCAGTGTTTCCTTCACCGCCATAGCCCACGATCTATACGGGTCGTGTACAGATCCAAACGCTGTCAAGTACGATAAATGTGTAACGCAAACACAAATTGCATCTGATGTAGTTGAGAATGCAAATCAACATTCTGTTTTAACTTCAACAAACACAGAACTATTACAAGAACTGGAAAAAAACATCAATGTAAATATTTTACAACGTTTCAAGGAATTAAAGAGTAACAAATTTAATTGGAATGGAGAAACTAAATATTCAGCTTTATTCGATATTTGGAGCAAAATTTACGATGATGTTTACGATAAAAATATTACTTTGAATCAAACTATTGATGTAAATAGTTTGGAGATATACATTGACGAATCGGAAGAGATTTCAAATCGTAAGTATATTAAAGAATTTATTAAATTTACTTAAAAATAACTATGTATATATATCTTATGCATGATTATAAATAAATAATATTATTAGGTACAAATACTTTTGGTCAAGAACAATGTGTCACAGAACTTGAGCCAGTTGTTATTGAAATTATGAAAACGAATTCTGAATTACCAGAGTCTACAACTAGATTATCTATGACAGAAAATACAACTACTTTTGGTCAAGAACAATGTGTCACAGAACTTGAGCCAGTTGTTATTGAAATTATGAAAACGAATTCTGAATTACCAGATCTACCACTAGATTATCTATGACAGAAAATACAACTACTTTTGGTCAAGAACAATGTGTCACAGAATTTGAGCCAGTTGTTATTGAAATTATCAAAAATTCTGAATTACCAGAGACTACAACTAGAATATCTATGACAGAAAATACAAGTATTTACACAATTGTCTATTATTATTTTATTCATTATATTTATTGAGGCTTTATAAATTTTAATAGTACTATTAAACGAATTTATACAGACTATATAAAAATGACATTCTAATGTGGTATAAAACAATTATTATATATTTTAATTGATAATTAACTATTTTTAATTAGGTAAGTCTAGTCTCGAACAAGATAAAAATAAGGATGTTACAGAATGTGTATCAGTCGCTTTGGAAATCAGTGAAGAAACTAATTCTTCAATAACAACATGTGACACAAGTGTAGCAAGCAATACTAGTAACCATCAAGTAATTAGTAGTCAGCCACGTAATGGTAGCAGTGATGTAAACTACACAGATCCTGACTGTGGAATAGTACTTAATAAATCTCCGGAAAATGCTTTAAAAGACATTCTCGTATGGCCTCAACCCAAAAATACTAAGAAGAAACGAGTACAAACAGAACGTTTACCTTCTGTGCTTACCTCTGAAAAATGGTTAGAAGTCATGAAAGCTAAAGAAGCAGAGAAACAAAGGCAATTAGAAAAGAAAGAAGAAGAAAAGAAGATTAGATTGCAGAAAAGGGAAGAAGCAAAACAAATTAGATTGCAGAAAAGAGAAGAAGCAAAACAAATTAAATTAGCAGCAAAAAGAATAAAATTAGAAAAAAGAGATGAAGCAAAATCAAAAAAGAAAGTAGTGTAATAACTAAAAAGAAAATATTCTAAGAATTGTTTGTTCAAAACTTTATTTTAAGTTTACTGCAATGAAAATTATTTATATTAGAGTTACATGTAAAAATTGATTTACTAATATTACTAATTATTTTCTTTAATTACTAATATATTTTCAACATTTAATTATAAAAAAGTCTGATGAAAACTGAGCCAAAGTAAGCTAAACTTATTTTAATATTTAATACTAAAAAGTACAAATTATTAAATTAAAAGTTTATTTATTAACGTACTTATTGATAAGACATATAAAATTAATGTGTTTAGTTTATCTAATAATAAGACTTATTAAATATTTTGTTATTTTGTGATTAGTACCCACAAATGTGATTTACAAAGATTAAAAAAATATATAAATATATATGAAATAATATATTAAAGTGCAACTTTTTTGTTTTTTGTTTAATAAACATTAAAATATATAATATTTTACATTTTTGTTATTTATTATCCTTTTTATTTTGAACAAAAGCTTGTTGTCATGCTAAATTTTTCAGATGACCAAAATTGGCACCCTACATGGCCACAACAGGTACACAGGTGGCCAAAATAGTCAATCTACATGGCCACAACAGGTATACAGGTGGCCAAAAATAATGTAAAATGGAATTTTTGCAATTATTTAACTTTTGCATTATTTATTCGCTTTTTTTTTAATTTATTTGTCAAATTAAAAATTAAGATATTAAATAATGTATTTAAGTGAATAATTTCTTCTTGTGATGTATTATTTAAAAAAAAAAGATTTTAAAAGTTACAAAAATGGTTAAGGTGGCCACAATCGGTGCATTCACCCTGTAACGATGCACCCCCAAACATGCATCGTTCCGGCAGGAACACCACGCCGAGACCACCCCGCCGACCACCCGCGGGGGTGAAGAACGGGCACGATGTGCCCAGCATATTTTTTAATCATCTCATACGTTAGGAAGTCCGCGAATGGACTTAAACGCGGCAACCGCCTCACCGCGCCGAGCGGTGCCGAAGGCGGCCGAAGACCGCCGAACGCGATCACGGCGTCGGGGCGCCGCGATCCCCGATCGTTCCGCCGCACCGGCCCGGCGCTCGCGATCGCCGTCGCTACCCCCACCACGCCGCGACGCCGCCGCGGCGCCGCGACGCCGCCGCGACGCGTATAAAAGCCCGGCGTCGCTGGCACAGAGCGCGATTCCCGATCATCCGTCTTCCAGACAACACCGATCCTGAATTCCCGCACGAAAGCTAATCCGAACGTAAGGTAGAGCGCCTCCGGCATTCTCTGTCTTCGCCGAGTGTGTCTCGGCTAGCGACCAGCTTTTCGCTCCTATCTGAATCACCCGAAGCCGTCCGGATACGAAGGTAGAGCGCCTCCGGCATTCTCTGTCTTCACCGAGTGTGTCTCGGCGAAGGACCAGCTTCTCATCTTCCAAATCATCCGAAGCCTGTCCGGACAAGACGCAGCGCCTCTGGCATTTTCTGCCCTCGCCGAGTGTGTCTCGGCCGACGACTCGCTTCCGCCGCGTTATCCACGCTTCGCGATCCATATCGCCGCCGCGCTTCGCGCCATTTTTCCGCGCTCCGGGCCGCGCCGGCGGGGAAACCGGCGCCGCCCGTGCCGATACCTGCCATCACGCGATTCGGTCCGCGCGAATACCAAAAGCAGCGGCTCCGCCCCGCACATACCGCGAGTTACCCCGCGCCGCCCGCGACCAAACCAACGTCGCCTCGCACGCATCGACCTATGTAAATGCCGCGAGCGCAGATTGTAGTTGTCATAGAATAAATTTAACTATTTTCTTGTAACCGAGACGCGCCTTCATTTCGCTAACCTCGCCCTCCGTCTGCTTCTCCGCACCTCCTTCGAACCCCGGCCAACCGCGAGCTCGATCCGCGCTTCGAAGACAGGTTGTTTTAACCCTATTATAAATGAAACTCTGTCTGCTGCAATATAGCGCATATGTATATTTCGTGTTTTGCTATTCGCATATTTATATCTTTTAATTGTCATTACAACCGAATTAAACATTTGAAATTTGTACATACTTTGTTGATGTTCTGTTCCTTCATCTACTAAATAATAAAGGTTTTGTTTTGCTCTAATCTTACACATGATCTAATGAGAAAAATAAAAAAATAACATAAAAAAGAATTATGCAAAATATTCTTTAAATAATAAATACCGGTAATTATGCAGTTTAGGGGAAGCACCTCCGATTTTCCAAATTTTTTTTGTTAATAACTTTTTAACGAATAGCGAGCGATGGCTAAAACCTTCTGAAGGTCACTCAGGAGGGTGACCTTGACAACATATATCAAGGTCATTGAAATCGGTGAGGTCGCCAAATTTTTTTTTGTTAATAACTTTTTAATAAAAAACGAGCGACGGCTAAAACCTTTTGAAGGTCACTCAGGAGGGTGACCTTGACAACATATGTCAAGGTCAATGTCATCGAAGGTGCTTCCCCTAAACTGCATAATTACCTAAATACCTAAGTAAAACTTTTCCGACATGTGATTCCTCGGTTTCGACAGAAGCATCGTGCATAATACGAATATCATCGTGAACGTCAAATGTGAACAGAGGTCCGCTCTTTCCTCGTGCCTAATCGCAATATTACATACATTAAAATAACATGCCAACATTGTGATATTGCTTCATAAGTTTTATCATTTAGTATATTTACCTTAGTTACAATAAAATCAGTTACAGTTGCAGTAAAACGTATAATGGTGCGGTAATATAAGATTCTCCTTGACATACACTAACTGATCTGCCATTACTGTTTTAAGCTCGCTGAATTCGGGCCTCAGAACTTCTAAACATCTCTGAAGAACCTAATAGATAGAATTACCTGTATGTGAAAATTTAATTTATGCAGCAGAACATTATATATCATGCCAATGTTACTCCAAAAGTGACAC
>NW_027270429.1:0-103107 GCF_030848805.1 Temnothorax longispinosus | reverse complement strand
CGGTGCGCAGCCACGTTCTAAGATGGTGTAGAAGTAAGACGCAAAAGTAGTTTAGTTTAATATCATTAATATTAACTATTATATTATAAAATTATAATATAGTATACGTTATGTAATATAATAGCTTTATTTATTATTAATATATTTATATGTATATATATTTCATATAATGTTATAACATATTATTAAAATATATCAATTAGATATTTTTATTAAGGTATTCTTAAATAATTTTATCCCGTGGTACTGTGAATTTACGTTTCACTTGTTTCTCGCACCGTTTGACTGGGTCGGAAACGTATCGTTCATATCGTAAACCTGTCCGCGGTGTCCAGCCATGCGCTAACATTATTATCGTCTACGTAATGTTGCATCAAAGTTAGAGAGTTAGAGAGTCATGCGTGTTATAAAATCCCTTTTACGAGTCGTGCTGGCAGATTATACTTCTACATTTGCGACAGAACTGGAGGTTGCGACATTGTTGAACATCATTTAGGTAGTGCTTGGAGAAAAACAATATAATAAAAGACAAAATATAATCTATGGACGTTGCAAAAGGACATTTCATTGTATTTGTCACGTACGGTTAATAGAAAAATTTATTGGTAAATATTTAACGAGATGATTTATGAAAAAATGTCGGAAATCACATTAAAAAAGATAGAAAACTTATTGCAAAAAATTGATGTCTTTCGAGGTGTCGCTATGCAAAAAATTCGAAAGTCTCTTGCTCGCAATGGTAAATTGCGAACGGCTTCTATCTAAATAAAATTACTTATTCATACTTTAATTTAATTCGTCATTGAATTAATAAGAACGAGAAAAATTTTATTTCCACGAAAATCACGCTTGCTCGCATTCGTTTACTTCTCGATCTTCGATAACAAAATATTTCACTGACAGGTCTAGCAAGCTAGTTGTTAAGAACGAGGAGGACTTTATTTCTGCTAAACTGGCGTTGCTATTAATGCGAGTACTTCCGAGGGCTCGTTCTCATTGATGTCAATCATCAACTCACTTACTCGCAGGTGATAATTCCGTGCGGTATAGCGCAAGGTGCTCCACGTGTTCGCGACTCTCGGCTGGTGAATCTAGATTTACGAGTCACGAGTATAATACATGACGGTGCGACATATGTTCCCACACGTGTGGGACGTGTATGATACGAGTTTCGCAAGGCGCCATTTGGTTGGACTAGGTGTATCTCGCGCAAGGTCGCATTGCCGAGCCTCGGTAGACGACCGAGGTGATACGGTTGCTAAAGGATATCTCCTCCCGGGGATTATACTGCTCTGAAGAGCTATCATTGCTTTGAATCATAAGTGGTGGTACGACACCTCGTCTCGCCTTTAAATATCCCGGAAGGAAGACCGCGTTAATATCGTCAAACGGTGCGTGCATCGCAAAACGTGGCCGCGAAGAGGATCCGCAAAGTCCGTCTCTGTCGAGGAGTTCGCGACACTGGGTCAATATAGAGCGCTCGCCGAGTAGACGACGGTGTTTCACTAATTATGCGAGCGTCACTCGTTCGGAACGACACCATCGGCGATCACCGGTATAATTGAATGAGGCGAGAACGCGGCGCGATAATAAATTCATTCGCGTTCAATCGATTCGCTCTACACGTCCGGTACTAATCGTCTGTTTGAATACGCTTTGTATGTACAAGGCATTAAAGCTCCTTTATACTACGTGACCTTTATCGATGATCTCTCTTGAAATGGACTCGTATTGACATTTGTCTTCTGCTTTGTATTAATACAAAATGGTCTTAGAATTCTGACGACTATTTTTTCTATTTTTAAATTTAGAATAAAATTGATTTAAAAATTGTCTTTATTGATCAAGCAAAATGTACTCCTATCATAAAACGTGCAACGACCATCTCGAATAAGAAATAAAGCGATTTATTTCTAGATGCTTTTCACGACGATCGGAAGAGAAATCTATGCTTTATATCATGTCCAAATAACTGGACACGCGATGATATCGTTCAAAATATCGCGCGAATCGATGCGAGTATCGCATTGCTCGACGAGCGTACGACAGCTTCACAAATGAAATGACAATTGTTTTGCTCCGATTTTGACCATAATGACGACACGACACTGCGTACACACACCGGTCGTTAATTATTTTCCGCGTGGAACTTTTTCGTCGGGAACGAAAACACGCGCCCGGTCGCGCCTATCCGATTATTCGTCAGCGCGTTCTCGCGAATAAATGTAGAAATTACGGGAACATTCCCATACGGTAATGTATGTGTTCGCGAGATCGTGTGCAATTAGCGTTAATTCGTTCACGAAGGATTTAAATGTCTTCAACGTGTGGGAAGATCAAATGGACTCTCTCTCTCGATCATGGACCTCCGTTCCTTCGCGGTGGCCTATTATGCGTTCTCCGTGTTATCGATGACCCTTGAAAAATGTATATAGCCTGCACTCGCCAAATAGATCCCTCTCATCTATCGCCTCAAACAGAAAGTAGAGTGACTCGATAAGTGCGTTGCGGATGAAGCGCTCGGAAATAGAGGCGATATATCTTCCGTGTGTTTAATGAGACCTCATATTTTTTTGCCTTACGTATTTCCGTGCAGCTCCGCTGCATATTCCTCGTAGCATGGCAAAAGATATAAGTGCTAAACGATACTAATTGTTTCATGTTAATGAGCTTAGAAAAGTGCGTTTACAGGAAACATTGCGTACGGCTTCCAGATAATTGACAACAAATCCTTGCTCGGTATCAATACATCTGCATGCAACGTCATTGGGTGTACGTGTTCGATATGATTCATCATGGTCACGGTAAAAATCATGAGTTGTTTGAATGGACCAAATTTGTCGAACAGAACGCTGCTAATCAGTGCGCTGTAATAGCATGGTTATGCTTCTAAGAATAGGACAAAACTCAACCATTGTATATTGATTTTGTCTTTAATTAATAGAATAGTTATAACCAAGATAATTCAATTACACAATCATATATAGAAAGATCTTGATAAAACAAAATTACTATGTAAAAGAGAGAGAAAGAAAGAGGGGGGAAGAGGAGCGATATTGAACTACACTTATATTATATTAAATACCATTACGTCTCAAAACGTTATTTAATCGACCTGCAAAATTGAAATGAAAATCTCGTTAACGCGAACGTGTCGGCGGTGGTCGGAAGGTGGAAACGCGAGCAATGATTCGTATAATTAACGGTAGAACTAACGGCAGAAATCCTGGCGAGCGGTCAATCGGCGACAACCAACGGATTAATCGAATAACGACACGGTACGTTCGATCGAGCGTGAAGGAATTATCGTAAGAAGCGTCATCGTGACATAAAAAAAAGGGAAATGAAAAGAAAAGAACATCGGTGTTCATTCATCGTGGGAGTTCATTTAACCCGGTTCGCGTGAGTTTCCTCATTAGTCGCCGCGGGGGGAGGGAAAATAAAGAGCGAAATCGACAGCCTGTCGAGGAACTTCTCGGCCCGGCGAACCCGGCGACCTTATCGGCGAGACGCGAATCGGAGTATGCCGAAATAAGCACGGCACGCGGTGGCGGTTTGATGAGAATGAGAAAATGACTTCGGTAACGAGGAAAGGCGACGGCGAGAGAGGTAGAAGTTGTCGAGTGAGTCTAGGCTAGGCACGGTGACACCCACCTTGCCAGTGTACCACTCCTCTTAGCTCGCTGGCCGAGGATCTTCTCAACGTCGGTGACGTTGCCGCTCCTTGCTGCCTCGAGCAGCTCCTGGTCCTTGCCCATGGTCCATTTACACCGCGATCAAGCCGCAGTGTTCGCCCCGCACCACTTGTCAAGGATTTGTGTTTTTCCTACGATTACTCGCGTTTCATTGATCCAACTTGGCCTTGGGGCGAACTGACGCGCCGCCAGCCGGCGGCCTTGCGAGTCGCCGGAGACTGGGAAAATCTGCTTCTGCTATAAATACGTAATAAGGGTGAGCGAGACGGCGATGCGGCGAACCCCGGCTCATGATATGGAGCGAGCGAGACGGAGCGCGAGTCGTGCGTACCGCCGCCGTATGAGCCGTACAGCCGAGTGTCAAATGACAGCTGTTGCTGGCGTCTGCGTCGCGACCCCGGCTCGCACTTGGACAGCAATTTGGACGAGTAAATATACGGTGGTGCGGGATGCACGCTAACGTAAACGAGCTGTTATCCTTCTATTGGGTTTGGTCGTTGTTCCTTGGTAACGCGACGGCGATGTTAAAAAACACGAAACCCATATCATTATCTGGTAAGCATACACAATCTCAATATTCAGCAAACTTTTCACGAAATTGTAAGCAATATCTTCTGTATGGCTACGTTTACACCCTGAATTAGACCTATACCTCAAATTATTCAACTTAAATTATTTAAGCCGTTTGCTGTAAACACTTGATAGGCGACCCGGACGACCTGAAATAGGTCGTTATCATTTGCGATGTAAACGCGCGATCACGCGCGACGCGTCCTAAAAGCTATTTATCTGCTTGTTCGGATTCGCTGCAATTCAGGGCGATCCCAAATATGATCCCGTCAAGGTCTCTTTCGGTGTAAACGAATGATGGACTAGACCTACTTTGGGTCACAATATAGGTCAGGCCGCGATCAGGTCGTTGGGTGTAAACATAGCCAATGATATTCAGGTATTCGAATACCTGCTCGCTATTCGAGATACTTGCTCATACGTATTTCAGGAAATACGTAAGTATTACTTGCATGTATAAATATAATTTAATACTCGCATATTTTTTTTTCAAAACGTGCAAGAAATTTCCGCATATTTACGCATTTGCTGTTCACAATATATACGTAATATTCAAAGATAAATGAAATCCGAATACTTGCTTGCTATCTCAACTATACGAGTAACATATACGGGCATTTGTATGTGCATTTTTCGAAATGTGCGAGTAGTAACTAGACGAATATAAATAGCAAATCGACAATTGTAAATTTTTATTTTTCTTGTGTAAATATTAAAAAGTTCTTGATTCTTATACTTGGTTTACTATTTTATTTTTTCCCACTTGTGGCACGGAGGGTTAAATAAGCCTTCAAATCCGGTGCATTGAACACCAGCAAATTCCAATTATAAACATGTTTGTACCTCCGATGCACAAGTGTTCGAATGGGTCGTATCGTCAAGTGCACTATCAGACTTGACCATGAAGAACAACGGTATGGTTGAGCAAAAATCAACCATACCGTTGGAAAGAGCGTACTTCAACTAGTAAAATCGCATGCTCGGTTTGGCTGCCCGATTTTTTTTCGAAAACACTCTCAATACATGTAAGTAATATATTATACCTATTTAGCGTAATGATTAAATATATCAAAACTTATTTTACGGATAAGCAAATCTTTATTATTTTTACAATACAAATAATGAATAGTAAATAATACAAATATCCTATAATAATATGGATAATACAAGTAATACTGATTGGGTATTCGGATATTCGCTTATTATTTATGTTTCGGGTAATGAGTATCTGAATACTCGGAAAATTTATTCATTAGTTTAAATTATCAACTCTAATATATTCCTACATTATATGTCAACGATTTCGGTCGATAACCGTGAATTAATCTATTGTTTTTCGAAAAATAAATCTGATGTTTCAAATTAGATTTAATACTAATTAGTGATTTAAATGAGATTTATACTAGTTGATTAATTACTCTTCAATCTTCATTGAATTGCTTCCATTGTGGAATTTTTTATTTAAAACTTTATTGCAAAATATGATATAAATGTTTTGACGTCTGTCGTATATTTTTTTTGTATACTGATTTATATTTAGAACAGGGTTATCTATAATTAATTTGCTCGTGTTGTGTCGCAAATTAGATAAATAGTTCTAAAGATATAAAAATATAACAAAAACGTTTAATTTCTAATAATAAAGTAGCACGTAATTATCGTACGTATTTTCATTAATATCAACGTTTGATGTATTGTATTGCAGACAGCGTCGGGCTAGTCGCATCTTTGTCGAATCATAGCGAGAATGACGCATTTAAACAACGAATAAATTTAGCCCCATTTAATCGCTCGAAAATCACTGTGACAGATGTTCCATCAGATATTTGGTTTATTATTTTACAAATTCATACATTTCAATATAATGCTACGTTATCTTACGACAAAGAGCTACTTGGTAAAGTGTCGAACGGAAGTTTATTCGGATCGAACATTGGTCTGTACTTAAAAACGCATAATGCAACAGCTCCAATACAAGTATTCTTAAAGCATGACAACGTGAACGATCTCGATGCGTTGCTCGTGATTGTCACATACGGTCAAAATGGTAAGTACAAATAATATTAATAAGATATACCTCTGTCTTCGTCACACTTTCCTTTTCGAGAGTAACATTTGTTTAATGGAATTAAATCTGGCGCCGGCGGCACAACGCTTGCCCATTAATGTAACATAAATTAATGACCATATTATATGTGTATAAGGACAATCGCAAGAGTACAATATTGCGTGATAAAGACCGAAAAATTATATGCTGTATTAAATTAAATGGCCGTGTTACGTTGATCGCGAGAGCACAAATAAATCGCAAATCATACTAAGATGTGCATTCGATTAATTTGCGGCGCAATCTCTATTATCTGTCGCGCGTATATAAATGGGTTGAATAGCTAACCGTTTTCGACGGTGTGGGCGCGATGGTAAAATTGATTGAGTATCGAGAGAATCCATCTGCGTCGTTCATTGGCCGATTGTTGTTTTCCGCAGCGCCGATACCAGGTAGATGTAACATGGAATTCGATATCGAGGTATCGCCGAATCAAAAAGCTCCATACAGAAGAATACGAAATAGTAACAGTAGACCCGCAGCCAGCCTCGGTTCTCGCGCCTGACGGTTCACCGATTTCCTGCGAAAAAAGCGAGGTGCAATACAAGTTGTACCGTCTTTATCTGCTTGGGCAGAACTTTACTCCTGATATATATTTCGACGCGATTGCGAGTATGCTGACCACGCAAGACATTGCGCGGAACGGCGACAAGGTATCGCGTAATATTATACATACAGATAAATGTCAATCTCGATAAAGTACCGATAAACCAGAAACTGATAGCACCATCATTATTTTCACTGATTATTCTATTTATTCAATTATTCTGATACATGCATTCTGATATATATGCAATTCAGTAATTATAGCTATCTGCAAGGCTTCACTGACAGAAGTTGCCGATACTCGTTTACTCTTCAAAAAATATATTGATAATTCATGATTAAAGAGAATTAACGTATGATTAAGAATATTTCTTGGTAGATAGAAGCATCTACGGTACGTTTCCGACGGCATCGGCACCGGCATAGGATCCATTTATGCCATAGTTGCTATTTATGAAAATTACACCTCAGCTTATGTCTCGATCTTTATGTGCGCTTGCAACCCTCTGCTCTACCGGGAAGTCATAAAATTTAAGTATGTCTTATCTTTTTTTAAATCACTATTCTGTTGTAACATAATGATAACAAATAATATTTGAATTATATTTGAAGAATTATATATTTTTTCACAACACTCTCTCACGGAAAGTCCGACTTTCCATGCCTGTAGAGAGGGGCGAAAGTGGCCAATTTCACGCCAGGGAGGAAAGTGGTTACTTTCCGCCCTAGGGAGGAAAATTGTTACTTTCCGCCTGCTAAACAGGGAGGAAAGTGGTATACCGGGCAGAAAGTAAAGTAACGGGCAAATCTTAGAACACATATAGGGAGCTTTCCAGCAAGTGACACACACACACACACACACACACACACACACACACTACACACACAGTCGACACAAGTGTTGATTTTTGTTTTTGTTACTCATTGCCAAAAAGAAAAATAAAACGACGTTTGTGTCGACTTGTGTCACTTGCTGGAAAGCCTCCCAATGAATGGAAGGGAAATTGAGCATCGAGTCCAACATCGTGCGAGAAAAAAATATACATTGTGCGAGAGAGAAAGGTAGTGGATCTCAATCGCCCGCAATGCGCTTGCGCATATATCGTCGTGGTTACTTACTGTTTGGAAAGAGAACAAAAGAGAAGTTACTTAGGGCCAGTTTCACAAGTGTCGGTTAACTTTTAATCTTAGATTAACTCACTCTTCGTCTTTTTCTAAGGGGGACGTTAGAAGGAGACGAAGAGTGAGTTAATCTAAGATTAAAAGTTAACCAACACTTGTGAAACTGGGCCTTACTGTTTTGAAAAGAGGTAGGCTGCATTTGGAGATCGTGCTATTAGCGCTATTGTATCATTCTATCTTTATCGCTCATAGCCCAGTAAAATGACAAAATTTTGAGGAAATAATACTGACTGGACTGAAACTTTGTAAACAGACTTGTTTTTAGGGTACTATCACATATTAAAAGTCCCCACGTATAGGCGCTACGTACGGGAGGGGAGGGTCCAAAAGATTCCAAAAATCAGTTTTTTGCAAATAACTCGGAAAATATCGACTTTACAAAAATTTATGTAAATATAAAAATTGTAGCTTACAAAATTCCACACAATTTCCGTTTTTTATTCAAATCTGTACGATCAAATGGAGCAGAGATAGAATTTTTTAAACACCGGTAGTTTTGCCTTGACTCGAGAGTCCATTTTCGAGATATCAGCGAAAAATGCGCGACGCGCGTACGCGTTAGCCTCTATTGAGAGTCCATTTTCGAGATATTAGTGAAAAAATGCGCGACGCGTGTACGGGTTTTTGTTGCGTCGCAAAACTACCGATGTTTAAAAAATTTTATCTCTGCTCTATTTGGTCGTACAGACTTGAATAAAAACGAAATTGTGCGGAATTTTGTAAGCTACAATTTTTATATCTACATAAATTTCCGTAAGTTGATATTTTTTGAGTTATTTGCGAAAAAACTGGTTTTTTTTTATATTTTGGACCTTTTGGACCTTCCTCTGCCCGTAACGTAGCGTCTACACATGGGGACTTTTATATGTTAATAGTACCCTAAAACAAGCCTGTTTACAAAGTTTCAGCCCAGTCAGTATTAATTCCTTCAAAT
The DNA here is from genome assembly GCF_030848805.1 of Temnothorax longispinosus. Classification (NCBI taxonomy): domain Eukaryota; kingdom Metazoa; phylum Arthropoda; class Insecta; order Hymenoptera; family Formicidae; genus Temnothorax; species Temnothorax longispinosus. The sequence goes on along the minus strand of NW_027270429.1, from coordinate 94,073 downwards.
TTTAAAAATAATTCTATCTCTGCTCTACTTGGTCGTACAGACTTGAATAAAAAACGAAATTGTGCGGAATTTTGTAAGCTACAATTTTTATATCTACATAAATTTTCGTAAAGTTGATATTTTCCGAGTTATTTGCGAAAAACTGATTTTTGGGACCTTTTGGACCCTCCCCTCCCCGCAACGTAGCGTCTACACGTGGGGACTTTTAATATGTTAAATAGTACCCTAAAACAAGCCTGTTTACAAAGTTTCAGCCTAGTCAGTATTATTTCCTCGAAATCGACAAATTTCGAGTCATTTTACTGGGCTATCATTAAATGTAAAACAAGGATAGAATAAGCAAATAGCGCTAATAGCGCGCTCCCCGAATGCAGCCAAAATAAGAGAATTTCGAGCAAAAAATGGTTTCGAGTGATAGCAGTGATAGCAGTAATGATGTATTTCTTGTGTTTGGCACACCAGATGAAATCTCGGAAGCAGCCAAAAATGCAGAACAATGTTTATTACCGGCAAAATCTAAAAACCGGTACGAAACCACGTACCTAATCTTCATGATCAATCAGATTTAGTGCAATAATTAAAATTATTTATATATATATATTTTTAAATTTTATTGTCATTTTAATTTTGTATTATGTGGGGGGCTTTGCCCCTGGACCCCACATCACTCTCTTTTTCTCTTTCTATTTAACTACACGCGCGTACAAACTGTACGAATAGAACATCAAACGCATACACTCTACAGGCATTCAAAAGTCGAACATTTCCGTAAAAAGGTGTTGTGAAAAATATCGTGTGCATCTCGGGTTGAAAGCTTTTTCAGATGTGTGATTTGCCGCTTTCGCTACTTTCGCCCCTTGGTGCACAATATAATATTTTGCGAAATGTACATTTCACGATAATAGAATTATGCCTTTGTTATTGTGAGATGCAAATTATTTATTATTTTTCTCTATCTTTCCAAACCCGGAAATATTTCTCAAACATCGCAACTTTACGCAAAACTACTGTACATTACATGTCTGTACATTACATTATGTACTCATGTTTCTCATGTTTCTCTCATTATGTGTGTTACGTGTTCATATTATTCATCATTTTTTCAGATGACGCAATTACAAGGGTTTTGGCACTGTTCCTGATTCTAAATTGTCTGTCAATTATTATAGAGCATAAATACGGTTGCATAGGTCTTTAAACTTTGTGTGCTATATGGTACCTGTGGGTACGCTGTAGCAAGAATCACTGATTTCAGCCATGGAAGTAATCATACTTGAGTCTTTTATCAAAATATTTTAATGAAACAATATATATTTAATACAACTTATCTCTTATAACTTACCTCTCGAGAAGACACGCGCGATCTCTAATGACCTTTGTCTCTTTCAGTCAGCATCCTGATAGGTTTGATATTTATTATTGTATCTGATATGATTTCCTCATATCGCTCAAGATTTGACACATTGAAGGACTTACCGCGATGTATCCGATGTACCGTGATATGGTTATGCAATATGACAGTTTTCTTGATGATGGCATGCATCACATATATTTACGTTCCAGGTACGTATTATGTCTCAACCGTGTTTTAGATTACTGCATAGCTTGCAACGATATTGCAATGAGGAATATAGAAACAGTTAATTCCTTTTTTCAAAAAATCACTTTTCGTATTTTTTTCCCCGCAAATAGATAATTTACATTCTAACTATCACGTCTAGTGCCACAAGTGCTAAAACGCGTCGCGAAATGCAACACAGAATACACTCGACGCGTGAGGATAGGGAAACGAAGGCAGAAATCGTAGGTTGTAGATAGCCTCTCCACGCCGCGGTGTTCGCGAAGGGCTGTTACGAATTATAGGAAAATAATGAAAGCCAGGCTTAAAAGCGGAGGGATAGAACAGTGCTGCCCCGCCACCTCGAAGTTAGTTCGAGTTTAGCGAAGGGATGAGAGGCGCACAGTCAGTTTCTCCCCGTAGCTTCTATCAATGCTGGCCGCTCATATGGAAATCTCGCCCGCTGAATCCCCCATGCAGAAGCGGCATGGCGCGCATTCACGTTGCCTCCCACCTTACTCACTATAATGCCGCGACTACCGGCGTAGTCACTACCCTTCGTCTACCCTTGCCTCGGCACAAACGCAAAAATATGTGCCCGTCGCCGCCGCGCCGCGCGCGTGATACGCGCGTGCACTTACACGCGCGCGCGATGCTGATCTACTCTGTCGGCGCGACTCCCACGTTACGGTGTAACCAGCTTGGAAGATTCGCATTTACCTAATTGTGTCCCCGTTTATTTATTCTGCGCCAGGGCCAATTTAGATTACGCGATGCATGCATGCGCAACTGCACCGGAGCGACGAATCGGGGCCTAATTCTATCCCGTCGACAGATGATCGTGATCGCTATTTACTCTAGGCCAACCGCTTTCACTCCGCACGCCAACATAAAATGGACGATTATGTTGTATCTGAGCGTCTATTAATTGGACTATCGAAATTTTCGTGCGCGATAGCGACATATGTTGAAATTACTAGACAAATGTGTGTATACACTAATGTATAATTTATTATCATTTTCTTATAGCACCTCATTATATGGTCATATTCCTGGCAGAACCTTGGGTGTTCTGGCTTGTGTTCATAATCTTGATATTTTTAATGATTACACTTTCGATGGAACTGAACTATATGGAACTATTTTTTGACTATAGTCAAAAGTCAATCAAATCTGATGTCATTGATAATAATGTGGGTAGATGGATCGAATGCATGATGCCCCTCGGCGTTTATCTCGTAATAACCGCGTTGAATTACTATTTCGAAAGTAGTAATAGTACTGTCATAATCAGGAGGGTAACCATACCTGGATATCATTTAGCCTGCATGTATCCATATCAATTTTCACGTATGTCTTTGTTATTTTATTTCATGTAAATTGAACTCGATATTACACTTTACTGACCAAATCTGTTTTCAGATGTAACTTTGATATTGCTCTGCTTTAATCCGACAATAATACTATTGACTGAACGGTATGTTTCTTCTTTGCTGCCTACCAATCATAATGATGGCCGTTTTTCACCTAACAATAAGAAGAATAAAACTCAAGAATAAAACTCAAGAATAAAACTCCCGCTAAAATTATTATTGAAATTATTATTAAAGATTGACTCATAGACAGGAGCCTCCACATGAGCTTTGGAAAAGCGTCAAGATTACTTAAGTTTTTAAGATTCATTAGTTTACAGTTTCCAGAATAATTATATAATTCTGTTTGTTAAAGATTGATTCAAGTCGCAAAAATTTCAGTTGATAATGTATTTGTATAAGTATCTAAAAAAGGTACTAGTGTTTCTAAAAAAGGTATGGAAAGTTTATTGTTGTGTCTTCCGCGATGGCAAGTAAATCCATTTTGAATGTAATGTGCTATTTAATCAGAGTGCGTGCGGTAGAGCACGCCCGTAGAGTTCTAGTAGATATAAAAATGAGTGTGTGAAGTTGGCCCCCCCAAATGATCCAAATATAGTTCTGTTTAGAGTTCTGAATTCTTTCGGACAATAGGAAGAGTTCCTGATAAGTTTTAAAAAGAGTTCTGGCGATTAAGATAACGAAAACACCTTTTGAAAAAAGGGGGGCCAACTTCACGATTTTTTAAATCAAATTTTGAGATCGAATAGTTCTGAATGGTCTAAACGCTTCATTTTGCGATTATCTAGAGTTCCTGATACACAAAAAATTTTTTTGGTTAATTAAAAAACAAAAAAAAATTTTGAAAATTTTATTTTAAAATCGAGTAGTTCTGAATGCCTTAAACGTTTTATTTTGCGATTACCTAGAGTTCCTGATACATAAAAAAATTTTTAGTTTAATTAAAAACAATTTTTTGGCAAAAGAAAATTTTCAATCATCTCTCGTTCAAATATCGATTATCTTGCAAATCGTTAGCCTAATCGCTTTGAGCCATAAGACTTTTCGTCACAACTCGTCGAAAAATGTCCAAAAGTCCTATCAGAACTATTCGGTACTCCAAAAAAATTTTTGACCCCGGGACTTAGAAAACTTTCAAGCATCTCTCGATCAAATGTCGGTTATCTTGCAAACCGTTGGCCTAATCGCTTTGAGCCATAAGACTTTTCGTCACAACTCGTCGAGAAATGTCCAAAAGTCCCATCAGAACTATTCGGAACTCCAAAAAAATTTTCGACCTCGGGACTTGAAAAACTTTCACCGTCTGTGAAGTTGGTCCGCCTTTTTCAAAATTCGGATAAATTTGTTAGAGTTCTGGATTCTCCAGCAAGAGTTCTAGAGTTCTCTATAATTTTTAGAAAGAGTTCCGTTATTTAAAATGACGAAAACACCATTTAAAAAATGAGGGGTTAACTTCACGGCGCCCCCCATTTTTGAAAAAATGAATTTTTTATGGTAGTTCCGGATAGATTTCGATGAGTTCTGGAGTTCCCAATAGGTTTTTATAGCGCTACGACCAATAATTCAAAAGTTACAGCCCTTTAAAGTGCCCCATTTCGAAAAATTTCTAAGTTCCTAAAAGTAAATTTTTTTTCGGAAATCGGCAGTTCCCGCGGGAGTTCTGGTCGCCCCCCGAAGAGTTCTATCAAAAACTATCAGGGTCCGAAGCGCTGCGACCAATATTTCAAAAGTTACAGCCCTTCAAAGTGTCACCTCTAAAATTAAAAAATTTCTTTTGGGAGTTCTGACGGGAGTTCTGACGGGAGTTCTGGTCGTCCCCCGAAGAGTTTTATCGAAAACTGTTATGGCCCAAAACGCTCCGACCAATATTTCAAAAGTTATAGCCCTTCAAAGTGCCACCTCTAAAAATAAAAAATTTTTTTCGGTAGTTCTGACGAGAGTTCTGTTTGCCCCCCGAAAAGTTCTATCAAAAACTATCAGGGTCCGAAGCGCTGCGACCAATATTTCAAAAGTTACAGCCCTTCAAAGTGTCACCTCTAAAATTAAAAAATTTTTTTTGGGAGTTCTGACGGGAGTTCTGGTCGCTCCCCGAAGAGTTCTATCGAAAACTATTATAGCCCGAAGCGCTACGATTAATATTTCAAAAGTTACAGCCACCCAAAGTGCCACAGCTCAAAAACTTTTTAAGATCCTAAGGGTAAATATTTTTTTCGGAAATTGGCAGTTGCCGCGAGAGTTCTGGTCGCCCCCCGAAGAGTTCTATCGAAAACCATCAGGGTCCGAAACGCTGCGACCAATATTTCAAAAGTTACAGTCCTTCAAAGTGTCACCTCTAAAATTAAAAAAATTTTTTTCGGTAGTTCTGACGGGAGTTCTGGTCGTCCCCCGAAGAGTTTTATCGAAAACTGTTATGGCCCAAAACGCTCCGACCAATATTTCAAAAGTTATAGCCCTTCAAAGTGTCACCTCTAAAATAAAAAAATTTTTTTTTAGAGTTCTGACGGGAGTTCTGGTCGCCCCCCAAAGAGTTCTATCGAAAACCATCAAGGTCCGAAGCGCTGCGACCAATATTTCAAAAGTTACAGCCCTTCAAAGTGTCACCTCTAAAATTAAAAAAATTTTTTTCGGGAGATCTGACGGGAGTTCTGGTCGCCCCCCGAAGAGTTCTATCGAAAACTATTATGGCCCGAAGCGCTACGATTAATATTTCAAAAGTTACAGCCACCCAAAGTGCCACACCTCAAAAATTTTTTAAGTCCCTAAGGGTAAATATTTTTTTTCGGAAATCGGCAGTTCTTGCGGGAGTTCTGGTCACCCCCCGAAGAGTTCTATCGAAAACCATCAGGGTCCGAAGCGCTGCGACCAATATTTCAAAAGTTACAGCCCTTCAAAGTGTCACCTCTAAAATTAAAAAATTTTTTTTGGGAGTTCTGACGGGAGTTCTGGTCGCCCCCCGAAGAGTTCTATCGAAAACTATTATGGCCCGAAGCGCTACGATTAATATTTCAAAAGTTACAGCCACCCAAAGTGCCACATCTCAAAAATTTTTTAAGTCCCTAAGGGTAAATATTTTTTTTCGGAAATCGGCAGTTCTCGCGGGAGTTCTGGTCGCCCCCCGAAGAGTTCTATCGAAAACTATTATGGCCCGAAGCGCTACAATTAATATTTCAAAAGTTACAGCCACCCAAAGTGCCACACCTAAAAAATTTTTTTAAGTCCTTAAGGGTAAATATTTTTTTTCGGAAATCGGCAGTTCTCGCGGGAGTTCTGGTCGCCCCCCGAAGAGTTCTATCGAAAACTGTTACGGCCCGAAGCGCTCCGACCAATATTTCAAAAGTTACAGTCCTTCAAAAAGTGCAACCACCAAAATTAAAAATCATTATTCAAAAGAAATCGCCATATACGGGTCGAGCAATAGATCTAAGGCAGCTCAATATTATATTATCTATATGTATATTAAATACGCGTATTTTTCAACATGTTATTTAGAATATTGATTTTATATCTTATCGGTTTTAACATACAAGTATTAACTTTCAATTATCTCTCGATCAAATATCAGTTATCTTGCAAAGACTTTTCTTATATATTATAGCTTCTGCACACAGGACGCGGAAACGCTTGCCGCGCGGCAAGATGCGACGCGGTAGCCAATAAACTTTTAGTTCTTATGGAAAAGCAACACGTTGATTGGCTACCGCGTCGCTTCTTGCCGCGCGGCAAGCGTTTTCGCGTCCTGTGTGCAGAAGCCATAAGAAAAGTCTTTGCAAGATAACTGATATTTGATCGAGAGATAATTGAAAGTTAATACTTGTATGTTAAAACCGATAAGATATAAAATCAATATTCTAAATAACATGTTGAAAAATACGCGTATTTAATATACATATAGATAATATAATATTGAGCTGCCTTAGATCTATTGCTCGAACCGTATATGGCGATTTCTTTAGAATAATGATTGAAAGTTTTTAATTTGGGTGGTGGCACTTTTTGAAGGACTGTAACTTTTGAAATATTGGTCGGAGCGCTTCGGGCCGTAACAGTTTTCGATAGAACTCTTCGGGGGGCGACCAGAACTCCCGTGTCTCTGTGAAGTTGGCACCTCACTTTCAAAAATCGAAAGATTTATCAACAGTTCTATTTGCACCCGCAATAGTTCTACAGTTCCTGCTAATTTTTAGAAATAGTTCCGTTGATTTAGTTAAAAAAAATGAATTTTGAAAATATGAGGTGCTAACTTCCCGTAGCACCTCATGTTTCGAAAAAAATAATTTTAACAATGACATTTTATAGTTCTCGAAAAGTTCTACAGTTTCTGATAAGTTTTAGCAATAGTTCCGGTCAACAAGTATTTTTAAACAAATTTTTAATCTGACCACGAGCACCTCAAGTTCCAAAAAAATTGATTTTTGCCATGAAATTCTATAGTTCTCAAACAGTTCTATAGTTCCTGATAGATTTTAGCAACAGTTCCGGCCTTTAAATATTTTTTTAACAATTTTTTACTTTTACCGCTGGCACCGCACACAAGAGTAAAGTCATGAATCGCAGGCAGTTCCGATCGACTTCTTGACAGTTCTCGATAGTTCTCGCATAGTTCCAACAGTTTTTATAGGTTTTAGCAACAGTTCCAGCCTCCAAATATTTTTTTAACAATTTTTTAATTTGACCGCTGGCACCTCATCTACGAGAAATACGGGGTGCTGGCAACTCCGATCGTTTTCTTCAGAGTTCTCGGCAGTTCTCACATAGTTCCGAGCATTTAAATACGTTTTGACAAGAGTTCCAAAGAACTCTGAAGAAAACGATCAGAATTGCCAGCACCCCGTATTTCCCGTAGATGAGGTGCCAGCGGTCAAATTAAAAAATTGTTAAAAAAATATTTGGAGGCTGGAACTGTTGCTAAAACCTATAAAAATTGTTGGAACTATGCGAGAACTATCGAGAACTGTCAAGAAGTCGATCGGAACTGCCTGCGATTCATGACTTTACTCTTGTGTGCGGTGCCAGCGGTAAAAGTAAAAAATTGTTAAAAAAATATTTAGAGGCCGGAACTGTTGCTAAAATCTATCAGGAACTGTAGAACTCTTTGAGAACTATAGAATTTCATGGTAAAAATCAATTTTTTTGGAACTTGAGGTGCTCGTGGTCAGATTAAAAATTTGTTTAAAAATACTTATTGACCGGAACTATTGCTAAAACCTATCAGGAACTGTAGAACTTTTCGAGAACTATAAAATGTCATGGTTAAAATTATTTTTTTCGAAACATGAGGTGCTACGAGAAGTTAGCACCTCATATTTTCAATATTCATTTTTTTTAACTAAATCAACGGAACTATTTCTAAAAATTAGCAGGAACTGTAGAACTATTGCGGGTGCAAATAGAACTGTTGATAAATTTTTCGATTTTTGAAAGTGAGGTGCCCACTTCACAGAGACAACTCCCGTCAAAACTCCCGAAAAAAATTTTTTATTTTTAGAGGTGGCACTTTGAAGGGCTATAACTTTTGAAATATTGGTCGGAGCGTTTTGGGCCATAACAGTTTTCGATAAAACTCTTCGGGGGACGACCAGAACTCCCGTCAGAACTCCCAAAAGAAATTTTTTAATTTTAAAGGTGACACTTTGAAGGGCTGTAACTTTTGAAATATTAATCGTAGCACTTCGAGCCATAATAGTTTTCGATAGACCTCTTCGGGGGGCGACCAGAACTCCCGTCAGAACTCTAAAAAAAAATTTTTTTATTTTAGAGGTGACACTTTGAAGGGCTGTAACTTTTGAAATATTGGTCGCAGCGCTTCGGACCCTGATGGTTTTCGATAGAACTCTTCGGGGGGCAACCAGAACTCCCGCGAGAACTGCCGATTTCCGAAAAAAAATATTTACCTTTAGGGACTTAAAAAATTTTTGAGGTGTGGCACTTTGGGTGGCTGTAACTTTTGAAATATTGGTCGGAGCGCTTCGGGCCGTAACAGTTTTCGATAGAACTCTTCGGGGGGCGACCAGAACTCCCGTCAGAACTCCCGAAAAAATTTTTTTATTATTAGAGGTGGCACTTTGAAGGGCTATAACTTTTGAAATATTGGTCGGAGCGTTTTGGGCCATAACAGTTTTCGATAAAACTCTTCGGGGGACGACCAGAACTCCCGTCAGAACTACCGAAAAAAATTTTTTTAATTTTAGAGGTGACACTTTGAAGGACTGTAACTTTTGAAATATTGGTCGCAGCGCTTCGGACCCTGATGGTTTTCGATAGAACTCTTCGGGGGGCGACCAGAACTCTCGCGGCAACTGCCAATTTCCGAAAAAAATATTTACCCTTAGGATCTTAAAAAGTTTTTGAGCTGTGGCACTTTGGGTGGCTGTAACTTTTGAAATATTAATCGTAGCGCTTCGGGCCATAATAGTTTTCGATAGAACTTTTCGGGGGGCAAACAGAACTCTCGTCAGAACTACCGAAAAAAATTTTTTATTTTTAGAGGTGGCACTTTGAAGGGCTATAACTTTTGAAATATTGGTCGGAGCGTTTTGGGCCATAACAGTTTTCGATAAAACTCTTCGGGGGACGACCAGAACTCCCGTCAGAACTCCCGTCAGAACTCCCAAAAGAAATTTTTTAATTTTAGAGGTGACACTTTGAAGGGCTGTAACTTTTGAAATATTGGTCGCAGCGCTTCGGACCCTGATAGTTTTTGATAGAACTCTTCGGGGGGCGACCAGAACTCCCGCGGGAACTGCCGATTTCCGAAAAAAAAATTTACTTTTAGGAACTTAGAAATTTTTCGAAATGGGGCACTTTAAAGGGCTGTAACTTTTGAATTATTGGTCGTAGCGCTATAAAACCTATTGGGAACTCCAGAACTCATCGAAATCTATCCGGAACTACCATAAAAAATTCATTTTTTCAAAAATGGGGGGCGCCGTGAAGTTAACCCCTCATTTTTTAAATGGTGTTTTCGTCATTTTAAATAACGGAACTCTTTCTAAAAATTATAGAGAACTCTAGAACTCTTGCTGGAGAATCCAGAACTCTAACAAATTTATCCGAATTTTGAAAAAGGCGGACCAACTTCACAGACGGTGAAAGTTTTTCAAGTCCCGAGGTCGAAAATTTTTTTGGAGTTCCGAATAGTTCTGATGGGACTTTTGGACATTTCTCGACGAGTTGTGACGAAAAGTCTCATGGCTCAAAGCGATTAGGCCAACGGTTTGCAAGATAACCGACATTTGATCGAGAGATGCTTGAAAGTTTTCTAAGTCCCGGGGTCAAAAATTTTTTTGGAGTACCGAATAGTTCTGATAGGACTTTTGGACATTTTTCGACGAGTTGTGACGAAAAGTCTTATGGCTCAAAGCGATTAGGCTAACGATTTGCAAGATAATCGATATTTGAACGAGAGATGATTGAAAATTTTCTTTTGCCAAAAAATTGTTTTTAATTAAACTAAAAATTTTTTTATGTATCAGGAACTCTAGGTAATCGCAAAATAAAACGTTTAAGGCATTCAGAACTACTCAATTTTAAAATAAAATTTTCAAAATTTTTTTTGTTTTTTAATTAACCAAAAAAATTTTTTGTGTATCAGGAACTCTAGATAATCGCAAAATGAAGCGTTTAGACCATTCAGAACTATTCGATCTCAAAATTTGATTTAAAAAATCGTGAAAGTTGGCCCCCCTTTTTTCAAAAGGTGTTTTCGTTATCTTAATCGCCAGAACTCTTTTTAAAACTTATCAGGAACTCTTCCTATTGTCCGAAAGAATTCAGAACTCTAAACAGAACTATATTTGGATCATTTGGGGGGGCCAACTTCACACACTCATTTTATTTTTTGTTTAATACACCGCGATGTTCGTTTTTTAATTTTCTTTTTACGGAATGAATTAAAGGTATTATAATTAATAGTCGTGAATTACATAAAGTTGTGCAGCATTATTAAATATTTAATTATGTATTGTATGTGATTATATGAATGTTTCTTAAATATTTTTTAGTATTGTGCAATGTATTATGATCTATTATATAAGAGCTTACATAACGTTAGTGGAATATAATATTATAAATGTGGAATATAATATTATAAATGTGGAATATAATATTATAAATGTGAAATATAATATATTAAATGTGGAATATAATATTATAAATAAACAATTATGATTTGGCATTAAAATGATATAACATTTATTGAATCGAGACAGTGACACCTACAATGGTTCTCTATTTCCTACTACTACAATCTTAAAGTTAATCACAGCAACAATATTATCTCATTTATTCACAACACTTACATAGATTACTGTCGCAATAATATATTATTCTCATTAATAAATTTGTTAATATTCGTATATTGTACTTAGTTGTTATTAGTAGTATCATTACAGATAATAAGAAAGTCGCGTAACTACTTCCGCGTAATGTTGGTTGTGTAACGATTAAAGCATAATTTCGCCGAAACGCATTTCACATGCATAAAATTGCGGTAACGTTCAATTCGCAAAAGTTCTATTCAAACGCAGATTTACAAAGGTAATGTAATAAATGAGAAGTACTTTAATCTACTATTCGCCAAATGCACAGCCTGTTGCAAGTACAGCGCCTGTTTGCGGAAAATCTTCGTGCAGACGTATATAATACGCAACCATTTAGTGGATGCGTATTCAATTTATCCTGGAATATTTCTTCGAGTAGAGCAGTAATAACATCGATAAACGTAACAATTTATTTTTTCGATTTTATGTCATTTTTGTAAGTACTGAAGAATTGCATGTGCCACATTCAGAATTTTTGATAGATTTTTCGTTCTTTAATTAAAAAAAGAAGAATTAATTAATGTATAAACGCATAAATATGTGTAATAATTTGAAAAATTTAATTAACAAAATGTCCAAATTTATTCACAAAAAGATGTCAGATATTCCAGTCTACTTTGGATCCTGTGAATTCTTTGAATTGTGGGCGCTTTATATCTTTCTTGTGTGTTTATCTCTTCTCTATTTACTTTTGAAATTACATATATATATATACGCATATGTATATATTTAAAATGGTAATATTTTTACAGATAACAAAATTATAAAACATTTTATAAATCTAACACAAGGAAAAAGGGAAAGATTTTTTGTATAAAAGAATTGTATATGTTTAATTTAACGTTGGAAGAAGTTCTTTAAGGATTCTTTTCACGCTGAATGAAATTTCTATAACAAGGAAGTGGCTGATTCAAATAAAAAGTTGTCTCGAACTGGAGTTTTCGTCGCGAGATCGATTTTACATCAGTGCTACGTTCAAATGGCACCGAAGAATTTCCAGCGTTTCTTTAATTCACGCTGCTTTTATTTTCGTTTTCTTCCAAAAATATGACGTGGTCTACACGTGCGGCTACTCAAAATTCGTTTTCTTCCGCCTACAGCTGGTAACAAAGCATTCTTCTGATCAATACTACAACTCTGTGAAAATGACGAATTTCAAGTTTCAGAAATGATTAATATAGGTGCTTTTGCTTTTATATTGATTTGTTGATCGAGATATATAACAAAAATGATGATAACATATGCCAATTTATTTTTCATTAATAGCTCTAATTTCGAAGTTCTGTATTATATGTCTACCATCTATAAGATAATGCTTATTAGAATTAGAATCTTCAATTTATAAATAATATTAAATTATGGCGCGCGGATCCCTCCCTCCCAACCGCTCCATGAAGTCCAATTCAACCCATTAATATTTCGAAAAAAATTTTATACTATACTCCAGAAGAACCGACAGTCGGTACTCGACGGCATCTTAATTATTGAGATACGATAATTTACGCGCGCGGTTCCGGCGGTTCAAGTTGAAACTATAGTTCCTAGCCGTCTACGAGATGGCGTCGCAATGACCACTCTTCGCCGGAAGCGAGCGCAGGCGGCAGTGCAGTGTCGCAGTTCGCAGTGTCGGTTCGGTTCTCCTCGGCTCTCCTCAGTAAAAATATGGCCGGTACGTCGTGGTGCGCGTGTTATGTCGTCCTCGCCGTGTTCGCCGAGTGCCTACGTCCGTGCTGCGAGCGGGGTTAACGATTCACGGTAAGTGCAAGCTCGAGATTAATTAATACACCTGTCGAGTGGCATGTAAAGAGACATATCGGAATCGCCGGCGTCCGCGCGACGCGACCACGCGCGCGCGCGCGTGCTCGCGTCTGCCTGCGAGACCGCCGACGATTTTGACCGAGAGGAATTCGTTCCCGGAGCTGAGGAAAAAAAAAGGAGAGTCGTGTTCGACGCGATCAGGAGCGCTTCCCCTCGAACTCCCGTCGACCGTCCGTCGCGACGGTAACAGGTGTCGTCGCGTCGTATTAACGGGGCGCGAGTGCGCTCGCGAGTGCACGCGCACTCGTGCCCCGTTAAGTCGTGCGGGTAAAAGGTGCGACGTCGAGACGCTTTTCGCGAATTCGCGAGAGAGAGAGAGAGAGAGAGAGAGAGAAAGAGAGAGCCGCTCCTACCATCAATTCACCTTCGACGGGCAGGCGCGTTCGTCCGCCCACCTCGCGGTTTCGCGACCCTCGCGAACTTGGCCGCGAGTTCCGTTTTTTGCACGCCGGCGACGACGACGGCGCGCGAGAGACGCGCCAGCTCGCGTGGCCGCCGAAGCAACAGGTTTTTTGTACCGAGAAACCGTGCGGCGGCGGCGGCGGCGGCGGCGATCTCCGATGCTTCGCTGCGAGATCCGCATCCGTCGCGAGAGATGCGTCGTCGTCGTTAATCGAGAGCCGAGATTTTCAATGTGTTCCGTCAACGTCGTCCGGACGATCGACTTTCAGATCCTGGAGGATCTGTATAATATAAAACACGCGACGGTTTGTTAAAAAGTTATATCTCGTTTCGAACGAGGTAGACAATTTATTTATGAAGAACTTTGTTTAATAACTTTTTCAACTGATCTCATGTTTGCGCGAAGTTGAACTAATTCGCGTCAAATAAGCGTGTACCTCGGGAATGAGGACGCAACAATTGCGAATTTGAAATCACGGGATTTCAAAATTGTAGACAGATTTACGGAGGAGCGAGAGAGAAAGAGAAAGAGAGAGTGGTACGCCGCGATCGCGGAAAGGGGAATCGCGTCTCGGGGGAGCGGCGCGTGCTCCGTACCGCGCGTGAAAAATCACGCTGTGACGTAAGACGCGCTGACCTCAAAATTCGCGCCGCACGCACGTGTGCGCGCTCTTGCCACGTTCCCCCGGTCGCTTCTCGCGCGAGAGTTGAGGGATTTCACGCGACGCGACGTGGAAGGGAAACGAAATTTCGACGTAAGAATCGGTATTGGAAGAAAAGAGCGCCGCGCGCAAAGAAGTCGCTTCGGAAAATGCCGCGATTCAAGTTTCATTTGACCTCGTTTCATAATTTACAAACTCGGAGCAGAAATTTGACTCGATGTGCCAAATTATGTAACAATTGATTTATAATTGAACAGCTCAGCGAGAGAAAAAGAAAGAGAGAAAGAGAGAAGTCTTAAAAATTTAATGTTTTCTATGTAGTGCTCTACGCTCTGTAAATTAAAATGAGCATAAGAATATGTTACCTCAATCAGGGGTAATGTTATATAATAACGAGGAAAAATGTACTATTGCATATAATAGGTCTCTAGACATCGTCGTCGTGCCTCGTCGTTACCTCCGTAACTTTCATATTAATTAACTTCCTCTAATTCGCGAGATGTAAATTTCATACAAGATCGCGATTGGAATTGTGCTTTTCGCATAATGAAATGAAGGCGATATTCCGAGAAATGATACTTTTACGGCACGCGTGCGATTTGTAAAAAGAAAAGAAAGTATATCTTCCTCTCTTTTCCTTTTCAATTCTTCTCTCGGCGATAATTACCGCGGCACTGCTCGGCTATCCTTTACATTCTCCCTCCTGATTGTGTATTCGTAATATTTACGCGCTCTACTACAGCGACGATAACGTTTTGCGTATAATTATAACTCGACGTTGTTCGTCGAATAATTGTAAAAAATTGTACACTTTGTAATTGCTACCTCGTAGGCCTAATTGAATATTGCAGATCCGTTTCCCAATTTTACTTACTCCCTCGAGTAATTGCGACACTTCCTCGTGAGGAACGGCACACGGTCGCGAAAGAGTTAAACTTCTTCGGGGAAAAGCCGCGTCGCGCCTCTTCGCGTCGCGAGCCGACTCTCTCGCTTCCTCGCGAATGACGTAAGTTGACGCATCGCGGCCTCCTCGTTGCGCTCGTCCGCTAGCTAGTTAATGCTCGGGCCAATGCTAAGATCTCCATTGATTGGTGCCTCAAAAGCGAGCGTCACGCCGACACTCTTTAGCGAAAACAGATTGATAAATCGCGGACACGGCAGATTCGCGGGTATTAGTGACACCGCTCGTATTCCCGAAATAACGAGCACTTAACGTCACGGATCTTTTATTCAATCTTTAACAATCCTCGTCGACATATGTCGTTGAAATAAATTGAGACATTTTGCGTATATGCAAGTCTCCTCTTCTAAAAATATTATGTAAATTGCTCGTGCGGCAGTCGCGTCTTGCTCGAGATTTTAATTTGATGCTCAAGACCTTTGATAAATTAATTAAAATTAAATTAAATTAATAAATTAAAAAGACAAAAAGGGGCAACATAAGCGTCAGACGTGAATGTAGATTTCCATGTATAAATATAAACTTCTGATAAGTACCGGTTTGACATTTCGGAATATTTTTCCCGTAGAATGCTGCGACGTGAAAGGCGACGGCCGCGGCGCTCTCGGAATGATTTTCGGCCAGTGTCTAGAGGGTATTCCGAAAGCGTCCTCGGTCCGTTTCGCGCAAATGGAGATCCTTTCTCTCCGGCGAGGCAAAGACGTCGCACGACCTCGGGACTCGTCGGCGTCACGTGCGTTCTCGCTGAACAGAGGATATACGTCTCGTGCTTATGCAGATCCGTCGTCGTGCAATCTCTGGCCGCCTTCGTCGCGAGCGAATCCTCGAGCGCGCGCGCGATTTTCGCCGGCAATGACAAGACGCCCCTTTGTTGTTGCCAGGTGAATAATCGCGGTGCAAATAGCGATAAGTGACTCGGGGAATAAAGATCGCGACGACTGGCGCACGCGGGGCAAACAGTCGTCGATCTGTTTAACACGTAATCTCTTCGTAGCCTTGGAATCTGTAGATCACTCTACATCTTTTTTCTATTCGCACACTTTCTTTTGACATGTCGCATCGAGGTTTACAGTACATTGTGTTAGAGTTAACGCAATTCGGTTTTAACATTTTTTTTTATTAAGCGGTATCCATAATTAATGTAGAGAATCTAAGCCGATTTTTAGTACTTTTTGAATTAAAAAAAAAACCTAAATTTGAGAAAGTTATAGCTTGCTAAAGTTTCTTTGATGACGGCAACTTCAAAAAGGTATGACGTCATTTCTTGTATAAGGTTTCGTGTACTATATTTTCTTCAATTTTGAAGATATTGCAAAAATTCAAAAAGTTTACAAAGAAAGTGTGCCATGATCAGACCGCTTAATAAAAAAAATTTATGTTAAAACCGAATTCACTACGTAGGGACAATATAACGATAACTATTCGTGAATCTGTATTTATGATTTCACGCACAACGAGCTGAATTTACGAAATGAATATTACTTTTTTACGTAATTTTTTTTTCCAACGCGACACTTCGCGAGCTGATATAGCGTTCATCGCGTCGCGTATCGCTCGGTATAAATACGTCGCCTTATTATCGCCTTATTTTAATGAATAAGACCTGAGTTAAATAACCACAATCGCTCCGATTGTTACTCCGCGTAGTTGAAGAAGTATACGCTATCGTCCGCCTTATCGCGCCTAACGATCGCACGGACAGCATTAGGTCACACACATCGATTCCCTTCACCCCTGGCGTTTTCTGAATAATGGATGCATTTCCATTATTCGTGCGCTCTAGGGGATGTAATTCGCGAAGCGTATATATCCCGCTGTCGTTTTCGCACGGCCTGTCAACAGGCAACAAGATTCCCCGCGACGAAATCGTGACGATACGTTTTGCCGACGCGCCATCACGCATTACCTGACAAGTGTTCTCTCTCTTTCTCGTCAAGTAATATCGCTATAGAGCTAGATAATTATAGAATTATCTTACATACTTAAACGTTAATTACTATAACGTGAGGTCGTTAACGCGCGTGCACGTGGTGAAGTTTGATAATTCATCGTTGTTCCTACCGTCGTTTTTTTAAGCGACAATTAAACGTCGAGTATCTTGTATTTATCTTACAATTAGTTATCATCGATCTTTCTTTATTTCCCTTTGGACTCTTATTTTTCGCGCTAGTTATGTGGAAATGAATTATTCATTTTTTTAAACTTGCGATTCTAAGAGCTATATGAGGCGATATTTTGATTGTTTATTAGGATTGTTTATTAGTTTTGACGTCTTCAAGAATGGCCCGGCCTCGTAAATTGTTTTACCACGGTGCTCGAATGATCGATACGTCGAGATCAGCCGATATTGCGGAGATTTGTACGCGAGAAACGAGAATGTTACGTCTCGTATAGTTATCAGAAATATGAAGGCCGCGATTGCGATTTGCAGCGTAACGAGCATAAAACGCGTCACGCTGTTTACATTTTCGAGGAACGAAATGGCGATTTATCTGATTTATATCTGTCACGGAAGTTGATTTACGAATTCGTCGAGCATCCTCTCGTATCTTGTAAGATGCTAGAATGTTCGGCGTGCTCTCAGAGATTGCTAAACGTAAAAGGGTACGATTTTTTTACCCTTTTTAAAGTATGTAATATAGGTGATAAATTTTTATCGTAAAGTATACTCAATTGTGATAAGCTATTCAATTTCATAACATCTCGATCCAGTAATCTTGACGATCAACTTCACACGCAAGTGTTACGTTGTATTTTAATATTAATTGGAAAAATTTTCGTGGCTATATAATTTGTCTGTATTGATAGCAATCGCATTGTGTTAATGCTTTTTTTTTCGTTTAGCGATATATGAAAGTTTTAACGTCTGCGCTGTACGTACTTTCACACTCGAGTAAAAGGAACGACGAAAGCAGGCAGTCGTTGGCTGTGACGTAGTTCAATCACTTTCTCATGTCTACCATCGGCCTTGACCATCATTAAAAGGTCGGCGAAACAGACAAAAGTCTCTTCTAGAGGACTTAACTCGCGATGTATTTTTCATTCACAACTACCAAGCACCGCCAACTTCCTTGAATATATTTTTCACGTGAGAACAACGTGGGTAATTTAACAATTGTTTAATTGCTTCTTGTTAACCTGATATATATTCATCGGCCTGTCTTGAGTTTGAAACGAAGAAAGAGCGCGTCGTTGTGTACGTAAGAAACGTGCTTTTCCTTCTTATGTACCTTTACCCCGCTTATTTTATTGCTCAGCACAGAGCCCGATAGTATCTTCGTACGTATTACAGCCGTTAGATAAATCGCGAGATATTCTCGAATGCGCGAGACGCATTCTGTCAAACGTAAAAAAACTTTGTAGAGATACTCCGCTTTATCTTCAAGGACGTTCCTTAGAAATTCCTACTGATATGTCACGAAACGGAAATGGTTTGGAACGAGACGTATTCCTCTTTCGTAAAACATTGTCCACGGTCAAACAAATTGAGGTATCGATTTTTTTTTTCATACTTTTAATACGAAACCACGAGACGTGGCTTCACGTCTCGTGGTCGTCTTTTAAATACTTGCTTTTAATAATTATAGCTTTTGCCGCATTATGATTATCCATTTTGTAAGCCATTTTGTAAGCTACGTAGTCGTAAAGTGCGGTTACACAGAGAGACAGGATGCGTATGTAACCACGCTTGCTTGCCGTTATCTATAGAACGAATAACGTAACAAGTAACAACCGAGTGAATGTCCATGGCATATGGCATCATAGCTCGCGGAGTTCTCGTCGATGGCAGCGAGCTGCCTCGTTCTACCAATTTTCAATGTCGCGAACCTTTAACTCGACTCGATGATCTTGCGTGTTGCGTTCTTTATGTAACCGTCGATTATGGAGCGTCTCAGATTGAATAGGTTTCACAAATTGTTCAATTAATTTGGAATTTGTCTTTCTTTTTTTTTCTTAAAGCGAGAACGTTGAAGAAACTTAGATCTTTACTCAATTTAAAAAATTTTATAATCAAGCGAGATATCAAACCTTATCAAACTTTAGATCAAACATACTGTGAGGATATCGAACGGTATCTCTATATATATATGTGCATGATACCCGGAATGTATATCACACCTGTTTTAAAAATATTAAATAAAGTTACACGTGTCGAGACATACGATAATCGTATGAAGGAAATTAACTTTATCGCCTTTTCTGGAAAAAAAAAGAAGCTTTATACCCGTCTCGTTCTTTCGCGAGAAATCTTGACGTGCGTCGCCTAGCACAATGAAGATATCGATCTCACGTCGGGATTCATTAAATTCGCGTGGTACGTGGTACGCATCGATAAACATTTCATCTACGATAATGAAAGTCGAGATAGAATCTATACTATCAACGGCACCGTGAATATTATTAAGACATCGATAGAGTATAGCACAACAATGACAAACTTTTTACTGGTTGTTAAAATTATTAATTTTGTTACTAATTTCTCTTCCATATAAGCGCAGCGTCCACTTTCACAAAGTAAATAATTAAAATCATAAAGAATGAATTAATAAAATATTTCTATAATATATACTTAGTAGTTTGTAACTAATTTATTAATCTTTTTGTTATAATTAATAATATTATTGCATTATCTAGTTATTTAGCTCATTATTTATTACAAATTTTTTAAATACGTCTCTTATTTATCGATATTTTCATTTAATCGCGTTTGGCAGTGAAAGTATCTCTTACCAGACGCTATAATCGCGAGCTCTCGTACGCTTTCGGTGCACGCGCACTTGGACGACGCATTCCGTTCGTAGATAAACGTGACTGGCATCATTAGTCTCATGGAATCAATTAGCGGAGCGGCCGACCGGGCTCTCGCGATAACCAGTGACGAATACCGATACCCGATTGTGCAACATTTGCAGTTAGCCACTACTGTATGCGTTATAGCGACTGGATCCGTTACTTTTCGACAGTCAGCGGAGCGATTTGTGTGCAAAAATAACGAAAATTTTATTATTAAAATATTAATATATTAACTATACACACACTAGGTGCCTTGTATAATTAATTCCGCTGTCCTGGTCTAAGAATCTTTTAGCCAATGCAATTTCCTTTCCGCGAAAGAAATGGAGAAGAAAAAAAGATTTTTATATAAAACAGCATAATTAGAAAATTCTATCTTTTTATTCAATCTTTAATGGACTTTTACAAAATTTTTATTGGAATTTATGCAGGCGGTAATGTGAAAAAAGATTTTAGTTTAGATGTTTAGATAATATAATTATTTGATTTTTTTTCTATAATAAATGAAACAGAACCAATACGAATCTTACGCAATTAATTAGAGAAGATGCCATTTTCGCAAAAATTTTTACTGTAAATTCTTTACAGTGATTTTAATAAAGATACTTATTAGCATCAAAAGTTAAATCGATTATCGATTTAAGTAGGTAAAGTTACTACTCCAACAAAAAGTTGTGTTTGACGACCAACAAATAATCAACGCGCAGTTTATTGAGTTGAAAAAAGTATACAAAATTCACAAATAAATATTATTATTAGGTTACCAAGATCTAACCCGATTGAAAATAGCATTTTCTTTAATTAATTGTATTTTTTTTCTATGTTCAAAAATGTGACTACTGAAGTAGTATTCACGTTTTCTCTAAGACATCTTGTGCCTTGGGAGGAAAAGACATCGTATCACATCGTCTAATCGCGATAAGATATCGGTCAAATAGAACCCCACGTGTACAATATTTTACGATTTTCCTGTTGAAAGTAGGATGCGGCTTCTCGATATTCGAATCGCAATTTAATTATCTAGTCTCGCTCAATAATTGATTCGACAGAAATATGCAGCTTATTTTTCTGGAATTTGACGATTGAGAGAAACAGGTGTGCCAGTGTTTACTAACGAATAGTAGCGTAATTTTGTCACGTAGCTCTCGTTTGTTAATCGACCACCTGTCGAGTAGTATTCTTAAAATCATAGAAACATCTGTCAAATCCTTTCGCGACCGACTTTACATTCAAAGCGATATCAAACAAATGCATATAATCTGGAACGCGTTATTCTTTCACTCCATTTTTATTCCACTTATTTATTTTTTTTTTAAAGATCTTTTTTAATTGCAATTTCTAATCGCCGTACAAAAAGAAATCGTAAGATCATTCCGTGAGATATAATTTTCTATTCTGTTAATGCTGCAGGGAACTTTTATCATCCCATCGACGATTTATCTTATCAGACTAGGTGGCACACCTCTCTCTCTCTCTCTCTCTCTCTCTCTCTCTCTCTCTCTCTCTCCCTCCACCGAATCCTCGTAAATATCACACGAATAATCTACATTGAGAGAGAAAATGCGCATTGTCATTTCGAGCACCAAAATGGATAGCCACTGTATTATGCATCTAATCTTAAGGTTAAATCACCGCGCTTCAATGAAATACATATTTAGAATGTAAGCATAAAAAGTGCGTAGTCAGAGATATTATTTGCTGTTACGGTTTCTAATTACGCTCAATCTTCCCCGAGTGTCGTATTTGATCTTCGCGGACATTCACGCGGAAATCAAATATACGCACGTGTGTGAAGACAGCATCTCAAGTGTTAGCATCTCACAAAATAAACTGCAAATTCACTTGCATCCAGCATAGTTCTACAGTTCCTGATAATTTTTAACAATAGTTCTGATGAATTTACTATTAAAATCGCATTTTTAAGAAATGAGATGCTAACTTCCAAAAACACCTGACAGCATCTCATCGTATTTCGAATACATGATCACGGAGGAGTAAGATTCCATAGAGTTCTCCAGTCTAGACACATTCTGTCAATAGTTTCTGACGATTAAACTCCGTAGAAAATAATTTATAATTACAAAACCCATCTGATCTCATGTCTATGAAGCTGGCGTGGAAACTCACTAATTGTTTACAGTTCTAGAGTTTCTCTATGAGTTAAACAAATAATTCCGACCATTAAAGCAAAAGAATTGATTCAAAGTTGACTAAGACGACAACTTTACGCTGCGTCTTAATTTGTCTTACATAGTTCCTGGAATCTCATCAGATTTTGATTTGCATTTTAAGACAGATAAGGGTGAGATGCTAGTCGATATTCGATAGAGTTCTGGTCATCGTAAAATATTTTTCATGCAGTTCTAAACGTATTTAACAATTTCTCAAAGAGTTTCTGGCCACTACCAGCGTTGTGTTATTTTTAAATAATTAATACTGCCTGGAAAACGCATTTTAAGACAGATAAAAGGGTGAGATGCTAGTCGATATTCGATAGTTCTAGTCATCGTAAATATTTTTCATGCAGTTCTAAACGTATTTAACAATTTCTCGAAGAGTTCTGGCCACTACCAGCGTTGTGTTATTTTTTTAAATAATTAATACTGCCTGGAAAACGCATTTTAAGACAGATAAGGGTGAGATGCTAGTCGATATTTGATGGTTCTGGTCATCGTAAAATATTTTTCATGCAGTTCTAAACGTATTTAACAATTTCTCGAAGAGTTCTGAGCATTACCAGCGTTGTGTTATTTTTTAAATAATTAATACTGCCTGGAAAATGCATTTTAAGACAGATAAGAGTGAGATGCTAGTCGATATTCGATAGTTCTGGTCATCGTAAAATATTTTTCATGCAGTTCTAAACGTATTTAACAAATTCCGGAAGAGTTCTGAGCATTACCAGCGTTGTGTTATTTTTTAAATAATTAATACTGCTCGGAAAATGCATTTTAAAAGCAGATAAAGGTGAGATGCTAGTCGATATTCGATAGTTCTAGGTCATCGTAAAATATTTTTCATGCAGTTCTAAATGTATTTAACAAATTTCTCGAAGAGTTCTGGCCACTACCAGCGTTGTGTTATTTTTAAATAATTAATACTGCCTGGAAAACGCATTTTAAGACAGATAAGGGTGAGATGCTAGTCGATATTCGATAGTTCTGGTCATCGTAAAATATTTTTCATGCAGTTCTAAACGTATTTAACAAATTCCTGAAGAGTTCTGAGCATTACCAGCGTTGTGTATTTTTTAAATAATTAATACTGCTCGGAAAATGCATTAAAGACAAATAAAGGTGAGATGCTAGTCGATATTCGATGGTTCTGGCTCGATAGTAATGCTCAGAACTCTTCAGGAATTTGTTAAATACGTTTAGAACTGCATGAAAATATTTTACGAAGACCAGAACTATCGAATATCGACTAGCATCTCACCCTTATCTGTCTTAAAATGAGTTTTCCAGGCAGTATTAATTATTTGAAAAATAACACAACGCTGGTGGTGCCCAGAACTCTTTAGGAAATTGTTAAATACATTTAGAACTGCGCGAAAAATATTTTACGATCAGTAGAACTCTCGAATATCGTCCAGCATCTCACCTTTATTTGCATTAAAATGCGTTTTCCGGGCAGTATTAATTTTTTTGAAAACACAACGTTGATAGTGTCTAGAACTCTTTAAAAAATGCATAAATGTATTCATAATTATACAGAACTATGTTGGAAAAGCCAGAACTCTGAAAAATCGTTCAGTTTGATATATTTGTTACACTATATTCGTTAGTTTTTTACGTTATTTTAATCGATGTTTTTGGTTTTAAACTGCAGAACTCTTTATAGAACTCGTTTTTAACTGCAAATCAAAATCTGATGAGATATAGTAAGGGAACTGCTGTAAGACAAATTAAGACGCAGCGTAAAGTTGTCGTCTTAGTCAATTTTGAATCAATTCTTTTGCTTTAATGGTCGGAAATATTTGTTTAACTCATAGAGAAACTCTAGAACTGTAAACAATTAGTGAGTTTCCACGCCAGCTTCATAGACATGGGATCAGATGGGTTTTGCAATTATAAATTATTTTCTACGGAGTTTAATCGTCAGAACTATTGACAGAATGTGTCTAGACTGGAGAACTCTATGGAATCTTACTCCTCCGTGATCATGTATTCGAAATACGATGAGATGCTGTCAGGTGTTTTTGGAAGTTAGCATCTCATTTCTTAAAAATGCGATTTTAATAGTAAATTCATCAGAACTATTGTTAAAAATTATCAGGAACTGTAGAACTATGCTGGATGCAAGTGAATTTGCAGTTTATTTGTGAGATGCTAACACTTGAGATGCTGTCTTCACACACGTAATATACGCGCAAATATTAACACGTGATGTACTTAAGATACAGAACAGGCGTAATTCACTATAAACACTTTTGTTTGAGCTAACAAATTTTATGAAGCTAAAGTCTGTACTTTTTTTTCTCTTTGTTTCATGTTTTCTGTTTCGAAAAATGTGTGCGAGCAGAGCTCATTAAAATATTATTAATATAAATATAACATATATAATGCATTTTGCATTAAGAAAATTGAATTTAAAAAAATAAAACATTATTATCTGATTAGACATTAGATTGTATAATATTTTATGCAAGCTGATTTTTATTAAGATACATAATTCTTAATTGCATTGCAGCATTAGCATTTCGCAAATTATTGATGAAGTTTTTATTGCGATAAAAGCACATTAAAAATTATCATGTCAGTGAAATCTCATGTTCAATCTTCATTCGTGACTAAATTAATAGCACTTGCAGAAATTTGCCTCTGCGAGAATCCCTTTAACATTCGAAACAATAGCGAATTATTTTTAAAATATTGTCTACTTAAAATCCATTATGCTTAATATTTGTTATTAGCATCTAATATATTTAAAATGACCAAAATACAATATCAACATGACTAAATAACTTCAAAGAACTTTCGTGCTATCTTTAAACAAGCATATATCGAAATGGTGGAATGGATATGCTTTACATATGTCTCTTTGTACTGCAAAGAACCTAATCTACTTTATTTTTATTATCGATATTATCGTTGTTATATGAGAAGAAAAAAAAAAGAGAAAACATTCAGATTATTTTTCATTCGCATTAACTACACGTTAAAAAGTCGCTGGTATAAAATTAATTTACGCGCAGTAGTAAATCCCGATTTAAATCCGACGTATCGCGTGGACTTTAAACATATCGATGGTAACAACGCTGGATATTGTGACTTTTTACAACCAAATTTATGGCTATTTTTAGACGTTTTGTTGATAATGTTCTGAACTCGATGACGAATCAACTTGTGGTCGCAAAACTGTTGACGTGATTTCGACAGAATTTTATTTTTTTATTTTTTCTCTTCCAAGTGTTTGTATACATGTGACAAATATTATTAAATTTTAAACAGTTTTTTGATTAAATTTATTTTCCGTTGATAAGTAATATTTATCTGACTGCTCTGTTAAGATTGTTAGTATATAAATCTGCTGTGTATCTTTTGCGGTTGCCTTATTCTTCTGATGCTAATCTTTCGTTATCGTGTAATAAAGAAACCGCAGGTTAGGTCGCATTTAACTTGAATAAACGTGAGTTAAGCTAAATGGGACAATACCTATCATTGGCTGCCGCACCCTTCCTATCTCCGGCCCTACCCTTTCGGTCATCACACAGGGGGTTGTCCCGGTTACTTTGAAAATCGCCGCTTTCTAGGAGCTAATATTCCTGCATTACCGCAGGATCTTTATTGACCACAGTCACGGATGGCAATTTGAGACTTTTTGATTACGTGCGATATAGATACCACAGCATTTGGACATCTATGTATAAAATGTTTTTGTTGTATAAAATCTATAAGCTTACACGAATTAATATACTACATCGAAGTTAACTCTTTAGATTAAAATTAAAACCCGAACGTACAATAGCGGTGTAATTACTCGTATTTAAAAGGGATTGCTGTAAGTCGATTGGTGGATTTTGGAACTAATATGAATTTATTTGAATAAAATAAATTAATAATAATTAATGTTAATCGCGCGTTATAATAAATCAATCAAATAGTAAATCAAAATTAATAATAATACAGTTGTGATAATTAAAATGTGTTTTGGAAGCAAGTAAACGCACTGTAACTACAAAAGCGCGATTTTCAGAGTAGTCGTAGACGAGCGATTTGCAATTATTAAATCGCGATTGATCTATTCCTGTGACGCATCGACGGCTTACTTTACAAACCGTATTGTAGGCTTCGCGTATACATCAAGATATAGACTTACGCGCCGTCGCGACGGATGATCGACCCGCTGTCTATAAATCGTGCAATTATAGGGATGGATAGACTGCCACTTTTCCTCGCCGACGCGCCGAGGTGCTATTTACTATGCAAATGAAGCAATTCGGTGGCAAGTCTCCATTCTCTCGTCGTAAAGCAGCTGGACTATCACGTTATCTCGCGCAAAATATCAGGGCGGAGGCGCTGACACGTTGCAAGGTCGCGATGGTCGCAATGTATTATGAACGCGTGAGAGACGTTGGAGGCACGCCTTCGTTATACGCTTGCACAACAGATATTTAACTGTCCATTAGTTTCATTAATCGTTCGACATTGTGTTATCGACATTTTATTCGCGCCGATCGTAGATTCCACTAATTTTGAGGACAAATTATTCCTCGCAAAATCGCTCTTGCTAGTTCGCGAGCGTGCCTTTTATAACACGTGGTACATTGTTAAATATTAAAGAATAAAATTTAAATCAATACGTTGAATTAATAACATTTTGTTACTGTTAACTACTATGTATGTCAAAATTTATTATTTTAACACAAAACAGTATTATTTTAACTTTATTGATTTAGTTAAATTAACGACATATTGAGTAGGAGCAGTGGCGACCTATAGGAATGGTTAAAAACGAATATAATTGAATATAATTTGACACTACGAATTTAACTGTATGTGTGTGTGCGTGTATGTAAATAATATGGATGTAATTTTAGTATTATACAAAAATTTATTTGTTAAAACATATATTAAAAAATTTATTTAAGTTAGTGTAATTGGTCGGTGTAATTTAATTAACCAATACCACCAATTAACCATACTTATATCACATTAATTATATTATTATTTTGATATTCCGAACATCGACTATGTTACTGCAGCAATATACCATTTAAATAATATGTATAATATGTACCTATATATTCTGATATTTGCACATCTCACATTATGACATTATTATAGAGGGAGGGTTAATACTGCAGACATTATCGCGTGCGAGAGATCGGTGTAAATATTATTATATTATGTAATAACGCTCTATCGTCGTATTGAATACGTGTGCATAGACCATATATGTATATAAGAGCGAGAGCTAGTTGATCTACTCGCTATACTTTTGTATACATATATCGCATCGATTGACCTGCTATTACGTATGAAAGGGTATAGTATATTTATCGACACATGAATATCCACTGTGATTCTGAAAATCCTGCGAGATATAATATTTTAGACACTATTATAGGCTAAAAACGTTTGTTTTTTACGCATGCTCTGTCAAGTAAAAGAACTGTAAATTATCGATTATCATCTTCCCGTTATTTAAGCCATTCGTGTGATTAAAAAGCGGATCGATACGCTAGGAACATACATGGTTTTCCGCATATTTAACTTTCGCCGTGTGTTGTTAACGATGTTTCATTTAATTGTTTACTTTATTATCTTTACTTTATAATAACGGTAAAGACCGATACGCGCTTTTGTTGAATAACTTTTCCGTAACATTTGCTCTAATTTATATAACTAGTACCTTATGCAACTAATTGCACGTTGGAAAGGTCACGACTGAAAGAGTCACACTTACAAATTAATAAAATTGACGATGTGTAACAAGCTTGCACGAGGCTAATCCCGGCCTTTTTGTGTAGATCGCGTGCTTATTTTCACCTGTTTCTGTTACATCATAAATCACATTTTTTTTGAAAGAATACATGATTGCGATTCTCAAGTCCGACGACACTTGGCTTAATTGAAACGGCTCCGTTCTTTGTCAGACAAATGAAACTGTCGTGGCAATGATGTATCATGTTCGTTGTGCCCGACGCGCCTTTCCTGATATAATACCCCAAACACGTGTGACCAAGAAACCTCTGACATCGTCGAGATTTCCAGCCTTTTTCATTACGCGACTTCCAATTTCTCTATCTCTACCGAATTGCTCGTAAATATTATATATCAGCTCGCTGGATAATACAACTGTGGTGTTCGCGGACATTTCCGGAGAACTTAATTATCAACTCGCACAAGTGGGACGAACTCGGTGTCACGATACGTGGAGTATCTAATCCCAATTAGTGAAATTAATGTGCCATCAGCACGCATATATATATATATATATATATATATATATATATATATATATATATATATAAAATAAGGTGACATTATACGATAAATTACGAAAGTTGATTAAAATTAATCATTTTTTTAACGTTGGGAGATGAAGTTCCTTCTTTGGTTTTTTTCTTTATTTTTGGTATTCCTCAATTGAATTTTTGCGTCTATTTATATACGTATAGTTATAAGTTATAACGAATTTCAATATTTTTTCATCAATGTTACCAATGCGTTATAGCACCCGTGAGAATAAAAAAAAATATATGTATACTGCTTCAATATTGGACGTGCCATAATATTTGGGACAATGCCGGGCAAAATGTCGCGGATTGGCATTTCTAAAATGTCAATCGTGTCATGCATTAGCATGGTATTTCAGCACTTTGTTACTCTCAGTGACCTAGCTTCGATTTTTTTGTCCGAGATGCTTTTGTGTATCACAGTAACCTTGTTTATCGCTTAATCTTTTCAAATGTTCCACCCGCGCACCTACTGAAATATTACATTTATTTTTTTGCAGCATTTTTCTACATGGAAAATATGCCAAATTTGAATGAGAAAACTGTAATTATGAGTAATTGTCTTTTTTTAGTTTCGCACGATTTACCAAATCTTATATAAAATTATTTTATGTGTTAATTGGATTTTGAGATAATTTTTCTTCTGCTAAAGGAGTTTATTTATTTCTCGATACTATTATCGCATGACGACTATGACAAAAAATAAAAGGTTTAATGTCTGCTGCAAACAAGAGATACACCTAACAATTCGTCTTTATTTAACTCTATTTAAAATATCGTCACATCGAATGCGGATCATGTTAATTAAAGCTTTGTCTCATTTTCTCTTATATATTTTTATTTAAATAATTACTTCCTATCTTCAACAATGCGTTTAGAATAATCGATTATTTAATATGTTAATTGTATCGTTCCATTGTATCCGTTAATTGGTTTGACTTTTCGTTGATCAGATAATTTTCTGCCAAAGGAGTTTATTTCTCGATACTATTATCGCACGATGACTATGGCAAAAGATGAAAGGTGCATGTCTTGTTGCAAAAAAGAAATAAACCTATAATTTTTCTCCATTTAACTGTATTTAAAATATTATTTATAGTCATATCGAATTATGTTAATTAGAGCTTTGTCTCATTTTTCTCTTATATTTTGTTTAGATAATT
This sequence comes from Temnothorax longispinosus, assembly GCF_030848805.1. NCBI lineage: Eukaryota > Metazoa > Arthropoda > Insecta > Hymenoptera > Formicidae > Temnothorax > Temnothorax longispinosus. The sequence goes on along the minus strand of NW_027270429.1, from coordinate 64,563 downwards.
ACTTCCTAATTACTTCCTATTTTGCAACAATGCGGTTAGAATAATCGATATTATTTAATACGTCAATTGCATCGTGTGTGTTCCGTTAACTGGTTCTCTGATAACTGTCCTGTTGTAAGAGGCTCGCGGCGGTTTCCACCGTCGTGGAGGCCGATGTCGCGACGCGCGGTGCCGCGATTCCAGCCTTGCTCGGCCGCCTTCAATCGCCCGTCCCGTCAGTGCCCCGTCAGTCGAGTACGGCGCGCGCCTCCGAACGGTCTGGCCTATCGCGTGTATATACGGCGTCGAAGAGCGGAGTCACTCCGTCGCTCTCGGCACGAGCCGTCGTGACACGCGATCGACACTCCGCCGCGCCTAACGTACGTGACCGGATGCGAGGAGCAGTGACGAACAATAAGTCCAAGTGCTTTTCCCGTTCCGTGAACCGCGTCATTGTCAATTTTAGCCGAAAGAAAACGACTGGGATTTCACAGGCAGATTCGCCGACGAACAAACGCCGCGGGATTCGCGAAGCGACTGATAACCTCGCTGGGATTTACGCTGCAAATATCGAGGAACGCTATCGTATACCGCTCTGCCGGGGATTTTTATACTTGGGACAATAGAGGAGAAACGAGAAGAGCACCGACCGGGTCTTCTCTCGACTGACCGCTCAAAGCTTGCGGTGCTTTTCTAATCGGCGCGAGCAAGGTCACTTTTTCGAGTGGCGTGTGTCTGGTGATATCGGCAAACCGTTTTACAACGATAATCGGGGTGCCGTTTTCTTCGATCCGTTTCTCGTCGTACCCTTTAAATTTTCGCGCTGTGCGAGAAACAGGTTCGACAACGAATGATTCCTCTTCTCGCGACGCGAAAGATTTCTCAAGCTTTCGAGCGAGCTCATCCTCGACGTTGATCGCTCGATCGAAGATCTTCCCGCGACCTTGACCCCGCGGGGGTAGTTCAATCGATCGTCGCGAGCCAAGTCCTCACGTGGAGTATCGATAAATATCGCGTATTGAGGAGAGAATGGTGTGAGGCGAGGACGAGTCGGCAACGACGGCGGCCGCGCCGAGGACGTTCAACCGCGAGCGTAAAGTTTCCGCTGGGAATTCCACCATGGCGCGATGCCACGGCGATTACGTAGACGAGAGCAGTGATCGGAGAAAGTCACTGATTGATTGAGACTCGGGGATCGCGCCGCGGTTTGCTGTCTATCGTGTGTGGGTGAAGCGAGGAGGAGCGTGTGCGAAGGGCGAAGTTTTCTTCCGACGGTCACGAAGAGCGAACGCGCTAAATGAAAGTCTTACTATGCTAAGATATGACGACGAGGAGCCGTCTGCAAGGTGAGCGTGTTCGTGATCTCGCCTATCGCTTTCGTGCGGAACACCTGACGCAAAAGGAGAAATGTTATAAGAATGGATTTGCATTTATTATTGCGATACATAAAAAAAAACTCAATTTCTAATCTTCTTTTTAGTTCCAGTGTAGGGTTTTTACTAACTATTTAATTTTTACGGTATATAAGGAATGATTAGTAAACAAACGTATTTTGATGTATTCGATCTACTCGAGGAATTTAAAAACGATTTTTTTTTTCCAAGTTAAATGGCAGCTTTGAAATATTATATATAATAAAAAATGACAAAACTATATTTCTACACTGAGAAAAAAAATTTTTTAATCCGAAAAAATATTTAGTCCGATACGAGCAACTAAACATTTTAGTTAGTTTAACTAAACATTGGTTGAATTAATTAATTCTTGATTAAAAAATTTTAAAGGTTGACATAAATGCACTATATCTTTTTTAGTGCAATTTAATAATTGTTGAAACAACTAATGTTTAGTTAACTAACATGTTGAGTTGCTCGTATTGGACTAAATATTTTTTGGGATTGATAAATTTATTTTCTTAGTGTATAATTAGATTAATTTTCTTTTAACAGGAACTTTTTGTATAATGTAGCTATTATAATATTTAACTTGAAGAGTTTGAAAACTGAAGACAATTATGTTGCTCCGAATTGTGTGGAAAGATGAGTTTAGTTTTTAACAAGGAATACATCTCCCTTTATTAATTACACGCGCCTATTACCGAATTTTCGACGTCTTAGAAACACTCGATTAACTTCTCGTACTTGTATTTTAAAAGTGAAGATAAATTTGTGCGAAGTAGCTAAATTTGCTCGTGTTTTGTAAAAATGGGTTTGTATAAAAAAAAATCGAATTTACTCGTGAATTAAAACGATTTATTCTCGCCATGTTCCGAGGACGACGAGTTGCACGATGTTGCTCGTGGCCACTGAACGATCAATGAAGATGACGTTACAATGTCGTTTGTATTGCGCGATACATTACTCTTTCTTGGATGCTCATGCACGTTTCTTCTATGGACAGTTAGATATACGTACGAGAGGCGTGAGTTTACGTAAGGATCGCGAGCGGAGACCGCAGATCGTCGCATAAGATTCACTACTGTAGTCTGGCCGTATATAATTGTCTCTTAATTATTACATTGAATAATAAGCGGAACTTCGTATTCTCTTACTCTATATTATGCTATTCGTTCTCTTTTTCTCGGAGGCTATAGATATTGCTACGTAATACCGATCCCAGCTATACGATTACGCGTTACACAACTTATAAATGAAAATTGATTTATTGATAGACGCGTAGAGAATTGAGAGAATGACCGTAACATTTTCAAAATGGAAAATTGCTCCATATTTTGAGACGCAATTACGCACTCCGTCAACTTCGGGAACAGCTTGCAAAAGTTTGATCTCTTCTGCAAAGGTCATGATCGGAGCTTGGATATTTGGGGAATAGCAATCAATCCGTGGAAAAGTCAACAGCGATTCTGGCCGAACGCCAGTCGTGATTTCACCAATGTGCGTGCATCGGATCGCTTATCTTCTCAACGAGCTTTCGTTATTCGCGCGAGATGTTTTCGTTTCATGAAAAAAGAAGCATTGTAATCTCCTCTACGTACTTTGTTCATATTCTTGGCACTTTCCGCATATTTCCGAAATGACGATTTCAGAAACTTCGCTCTCGAGTGAGTTTTATAACAAGAGCGAATTTACAGGTTCTTCTTTAAATCTTAAATTATAATTTTTACGCAATAAGAATTTTTTGTATGTAGGCGTTACGTCTTATGAGTTACGTAAACTAGATGCTATTAAATGATATGCTAGCAAACGATAATATTAAAATTACGTACAAAAAATTCATTATATTCTACGCATAAAAAAACGATTTTCTCGTGAATTTGAATGTCTAGTATGTTTCTTCGTTGTTTGCTCGGGGAAGTATGATTTACTACCGGTTCTGCGACTGGCAATTTCTAAGACTCGACTCAGATTTCAGGCTGCGTGCACTCGACTTTTCGCCTTAGGAACGTGCCGATTGCATGTCGCGGCACTCGACATGACGAAGTTGAGTTTTCCTAAATATATATGGTCAGAGCAGGCTGCGTAATAATATTGCGTCTTTCAACGGGCGTCTGCTTTAGTGTAACGATGTGCAACAGTGCACACGTCGATGAACCGTGAAAATGACAACTCAAACAATGTCTTTACGATGTTTGACACCGATGCCCTTCTCCAATATTCCTACTCCCACAACTGTGAACTATTTTTGGTCAATAGTTGTGTAATTGAACGTCTAATCTTAAGCTGGTATCTCATGGCCGTTGCAATCGTTATAATTATTTACGAAAGTTTACGAATAATCGCTAAAAGTTTTTTCCTCGCGACATATGTTCTTACGGAGAAAAGTTTGTACGTGAAGAAAAAATTCTTATTAATTTTTTAAAATTTGTATGAAAAAGAACATAGAAAAGAAGTGGAAATAAAAACTTTATCACAATTGATATTTAAAATGCGCTTGATATTTAAATTACGCTATTTAATATAAACTGATGATTAACTTTTATATAAAAATTCAACTGCATTTGATAATGGACATTGGAGGGTTTCTGGATATAGGAGTAGTAGAGAAGAATGTGGTAAATTAGGACCTGATAGAACTCGGATCTCAGCCAAACTGAGAAATATAAGGAATGCCATGTGTGTGCGTGTAACTACCTGTCGCGTTAAAATAATATTTATGTTTCGATATTATATAAAGAAAGTATGCGAAGTATTCACATAAAATTGTAATACGTAATTACGATGACAAAATAACGTAATAAAAGATTCGGAGTGCGACACATGCATCGTCGCAATATAGGCGCGCGCAAACAGGTGGTACATGCATTGCAATATGCATGCACTCCTGCATGAGACTCTCGAGTCTTTAGTAACAATATAGGCAGTTCATACACGAGTTACTTTATCATACATTCATCGCTTCTTGAGATAACTAATGAGAAATGAAAATGCGAATTAATCCATTCTCTTTTCGATGATTTATATGTTTTGTGATTTCTCGTGGATACATTTTTAAGTCTGATATCTTTTAATAATTAATACGTAATAATTTAATTGCAAAACATTTTTTGATATTAGCAAACAACATTAATTTTAAATAAAAATATTTATACATTTTTTGAGTTGACAAAACTAGCAGCATCGGAAAAAATGACTAGCGATAAGTGGGAAACGCACGTTTGTATAATAATAATAATAATAATAATTGAAGATTGCTGATATTTTGATACCAAAATCTTCGGGTGAAATTGTCAGGATATTTTTGCAATATAATTATTGAAAATATATAAAATTTAATATTTTTGTGCGTATTCTCTCTTTCTTTCTCAGTTGCGTGATGTGGACTTTTAATGTGAAACAAAACGATGAATAAGCGTGTGTTTTATATTTTAGTTACTCATGGTATATAACGAGAGGAGATAATAATCCATGCTATTATACTTATGCGCATTTCAGCATAATCATATCAAACTTATTTATATTTAAACTCGATTACTCATTTCATATTCATGATTATATCATATTTATGTAGAAGTCTACGTTCTCGTTTTCCGGTATCTTTTCCTCGCCTACGCTCTGAACCGTTAAAAAGTCACTCATCGAAAGGACGAGCGATGATTAGGACGTTAGCACATTGATTTTGTTATCTCGATTGCTTTACGACCAGTGCTATACTTTGTGTTATGATATACGCGACGTAGGGAGATACGTATCGTTATCGTCGTGCAACATTTACTATACGTCTCGACGTATCGATGTGCAAACGCTTTCGGAGGATATAAATGTTTACGGTCCCAACAAGTCCTGCTTTCACGTCGAAGAACGCAATTTGACGTCTAAATGATTCTCACGAGAGAGTTTTTTTTATCTCAACATGTATATCTTATACGTATGAATATATTTTAAAAAGAAATTTAAATAATCTTTAAATTAATTTGAAAAAATATGAAAAATATGAGTTATTTGAAAAATATGAATATGAAAATATAAAAAATATATATACGCGACGAGAATGTTGGAATTTGATAAGGCTGCTGAAAAGAATTACGCGTATTTTGATTGTTTATTTAGTATTCTCAAAATGTAATATTGTAGATATTATCTTGGAAAATTTTGCTTTAAGATTAGCTTTTCTATCGTCTTGTACGCACAACCAACAGTCTTAGCAAAAGGACATTATTGTTCGCATTAGCTACAGAACTTAAATACCCATTCCCATTAGTAATTATAGCAGATAATCTGCTGCGATTATATTCATTTTTCACTACTTTTCCGCTGCTTGCTTTCACATAAGCTGATAAATATAAGTTATTTATTCAACTTTTTGTACGACATTACTATTATTTTCCCATTACAATATTGATCGACGAGAGCCTCTAAATATTCGGCCACTTGAGTAAAGAAATATTCCAAGTATTGATCCGAGGCGAGCTGTACCTAGTTACACGTGCTGCCATTATACTTTACAGTTTGCGAGTTGAAAATGGATTTTGCTATTAATAAATTCGCTTAACTGCCATAGTAAATTCGTCCAAGAAAGAATTATACATTTGTCAAAATTAAAACTAATTAAGATTAATAGACGCGTATCTTGCCAGCGCCAAAATTTTAATTTTGAAAGTCTTGGCGAAACGCGTGAATAAATCTGTCCTTATGCAACGTATATTAAATTCACAAGTTTCATTATAAACTAAAAAAAAAGTTAGAGGACTCATATCATTTTCTTTATAAATGATTGATACACGACCTGTGAAATACCCTCGGTGAAAAGATCGATAATATACATATATGTATATATTCATTCACTCTACCGCATGATTTATGGGAGCTGCAGAAACTCGTGCGGCCGGAGAGATATAGCTTTATCCGCGTTATCCGATCTTTATTATCAAGTCAGTGATGTCGCGCCGGCGAGGCTCGGCGTTGGTGTGCGAGAGTTACGTTAACCGTTAATTCATTACGATGATTTAATTCCGAGTACGAGCTAAGCGAGCTCGCGTAAGTTGATGCCCGATACCGCCTTCTTGGGTTGGATTTCATTCCACACACGCCGCACACGGCGTTAACTCAATTATCATCGTACGGACGATAAAGCATACGTTAAGGCCTCATTCATGCCGACAGCTGAAACCTTCAAACGACGTCACGGCTACCTACCCCGTGGCACGAGAAGCTACGCGGTTATTCGCGAAACGTTTCTGACGCGTATGAGGTCTCTTAAAAATTGTTAACTCTCTAGAAACACAGTTACCTTTCAACGAGGAACGTGTCGCTTACAAGCGGATTATATAATTTTTAATTAATATATTTAAATCATTTCTTTTTTATCGCGAAAAGTGAAACACGAGTCAACAGATGTCTGATGTTAGAATAAAAAAAAAGAACCTAGTGTAAAGCGACAGAGAAAGAGAGTTAAAACAGAAAAATTCTCGTGACAATCTTCGGGCCATACATCTCTTAGCCTCCATCGCAATCTCCGATCACAAACGCGCACGTGACCCCCCCCCGAAAGAATCCACGGTACGCACGCGAGGCCTAAACCGTCTGTGCAAGGCCACAACGCGAACTCTTAACTCATGTTCCCCGAAAAGGAACTTACAATTTGCGAATAAACGATTCCTTCGTGGACACGTCAGACGTGACAAAACTTTGCTGTGAATCAAGGATACGTGAATACGTAACGAGGGTGGTAAGCTGGCGCGACTTAGCTTCGATTGACCATCGGCCTGTGTGTATCGTTGATCCGTCGTACGGTCGTCCGGCGCGGCGGTGTAGCGGTGTGTCGGCTTATGCCGATGTGTCCTTGAGATACGCGATTGAGAACTGGATTTCATGCGTTCCATATTCCACGTTCGTCAGCTTGCCCTATTCTCGTGACCGGCCGCCATTAAATACAATACGTATTCGTTAAGTGTCCGATATACAATTTGATTGCGTTGTTAATTTTATATCGTGTTAATTTGTTTAAATCGTTAATTTTACGGGGCTAACGTTTTAATAATTAATAAATGTTCTGATTAATAAATGTTCGAATCAGACGCTATAAAAATTTAGAAGTGTTATAGCTACTTCTTTCCTTGAGTTCTGGCTTGCAAATTTCCCGCGGGGATCATACAGTGTATGATTAATTAGTTCATTTGTTTAGTGATTACTTGTCCAACACAGTAGAGCTGTTTATCGTAACAGAACTGTTTATTATCGTAACGGAATACTTTTAAAGCCAACTGTAATAGTGTAATCTAATACTGCGTTCAATGTTGATCGGCGGTGAAAGTGTTTAGAAACAGTGGAGCCTACGTGTATATCTTGTTACTGCAAATGATATATAGATACGCAAATAGAAGTATTTAATAAATAACTAATGAATGCGTAAATGATAATCGATATGATTGCTAGATATTAACGTGTATATATTTCCATCACAGATACGTATAAACACCAATATCTGGTATACAAATTATTTCCACAATATATCATATGTCAGTTTATTTATGAAGGTAAAGAAGCATCTGGATTTTTAATCAATAAAATATATAAATTAACGAGTATACGATTTACGTCATGATGATCTATCAGTCTTTATTTCCGAAAAGAAAAACAAATATTATTCTTGATAATTATTTGCCGATTTACGTACATGATATCTGAGATAAGAGCTTTAACCGTAACATTTTCACACAGGTTAATCGAAATTATGAATTATTTGTATCACTGCGTGTTTTAAATTGTGTGCATTTAAATGAAATATTTAGATATGTAAATTACTGTTGACTTGTAAAATATCTATTTTAACGAAGATTGTACAAACGAAAATCACTCTCTTAATTTAAAGTTAATTATACTAATTTGCGAACTTTGTTTTGTGATAATTTATAATAATGCCTATTGTTTCATCATGGTACTGTGATATTTGATTATTCAGAAGTTCGCACATTTGTCAAACATGTCATCTAGCTTCTTTGGTCGCATGGCGTTCTTTCAGAAAAGACGTCAGCATATTTGATGTTATATACATCAAATATTGAATACCTTTATATGAACAGACCCTTATCGATAGGCCGGACTCTCCATCTCGTCAGAGCTTTCCATCGCATTTTCCTTCATTTTACTGCCGAGTATTCGACCGCTCTCTTTTTTTATTGAACAGAACAATCTTTTGTAAGCAGATCAATATATCGAAATATATCTGTCATCGTGGAAAAGATGTTTATTTAAAAGTAGTTTATTTTTATAAAAAGTATATATATATATTTGAAAATTTACTTTTAATTATTACTTTTAAATATATATACCTACAGACCCCTACATATATGAAGAGTATAAGAAAAAAACGATCAAAGTCCACTTTTTGTTGAAGTTGATCTGATCATACTATCTTGTGGCATTTTCAAAGAACTTTCATAATTATCTGTTCTGATCAAGAACAGTTGTAACGTAAACTATTTGATGTCTTAAAACTTAAAATTGCGTTTTTTTCGAAATTACTCCGGATGGACATTGATCGTACATATAATATAAATTTTATTATATGTATATATATATGTATATAAATTATATATGTTATTTTATTATTTTGTAGAAGTAGACCTCAAAGCGAGACTAAAATTTATAAGATGTCAGGAAAATTCATTGACATTAGCTTGTTAATTGAACTAACAATAGAGCAAAAGAGTTAACGGCACTTGATCGCGGTCTCTCTTTGTTGCAGCCTGCACCCACGAAACCTAAGAACGTGGGAGCCGATCGGTGAAACTTGGCGGCGCGCGAGGGTGGTGTCCGCGGGCACCACCGAATACTGGGGTACCTCGAGGACAAGGAGGAAGTCCTGGAGGAGGAAGAGGCGGTTCGCAGGCGGGAGGGAAGGCGGGAGGTGACTATCCACCCCACATGGACGCCACCCCCAAAGGACCACCCGTACCCCCCACACCGGATATCCTGTCGTCATTATCTCGCCGCGGAATATCCGACTTAAGCGTCGTCGCGGTGTCACCGCACCGTGCCTTACGTCGCCGTCAACGCCGTCGAATATCCACCAGGAGGCCACCTTCATTGCTCGTCCTCGGTGGTGGTAATTGTCGCGTGCCGAGGAAACCATTAAGAACGTCATCCCCGTCGTCACCTACGTGCCTCGATCCTCTTCGTCTTCTGCGTCCCGCGGTGGAAGGGCCATCGATTTCACGTCGTCTCTACAACATTCTGGAAACGAGACGTCGCGCTCGAGGATCGTCCGTCGCTGCTGGCAGTGAGACGATCCTATCCCTGGATCGCCTGGATAGTTCCACGTGGCGCCCGAACACGACGACGACGTCGACCGCTCGCCAGGCGGAGGGAGAGTTTTTTACGCATCGGGTTTTTACACCACGTCAACGCGCGTTTGATGCCTACTTTACAACAGCTGACCAACGTCGTCGCGCCGGAAGGTCGCTCTGTTTAACGGCCGTCATCTTCCGCGTCGACGGATATATCGACAGACTCCGTCCACAAGCGCCTAACTCGAAAGTACAGCCTAAAACTAAACCACGCGAACAATGTCGCGCAGCGCTGCCACGCGGCCTATGCAAGGTGAGTGATCTCAAATATTTATTTATTGACTCGCGATACACGTTGCATTTCTTACACTCACCTTTTGCGCTACGTTATGATATAAGTATTTGTAGACATCAATGATTCTTATTAGAAATAGCACATGTACGATATAGACGTAATATGATACACGCGTCAACGTTGCATCATGGATAAGAAAGAAGCTCTATACTATAAAAAAAAAAACGTTAAATATATGAAATACTCGAAATAAACGCATGTCGATCAGTTTTGATGGCTCATTGATCTGTTAATTCTAATTTTACTTCTTTCGAAGTTTTTTTAAATCGAGTAACGGAACGCCTTTACGCCTTACGTCATTTTTGCTTTCAACTTCCCCGAATGATGAGGCCATACTTCCAGCGAAAACGTTGTGCGAAACGGAGTTTCGCCACCCACGCGTTTATTCCGGCAATCTCCCGCTATTCAACTGCTCGGTGATCGGTCTGTTATTTTCTCGCTAGATATTCTGTAAAGAGAACAGTCATGATAGCCACGTGTTCTCCTAATTTCGATAAACGACCTATTTTTAAAAATGAAAATTGTAATAATTCCTAATATTCCTAAACTGGCTCAGTTTTATGAAATTTGTTTATTTTTGTTCTGACATATCTTCTGATATCTTCTGATGATACAAACGCAAATAATATTGATCATCGCGCATATAAAGTTCTCTTACATTATTTAGAGTTACTTCATAAGTTTAATAATTCTTCTATCCTATTCTTCTTACTTCTTCTACAGCCGTAATTTTTGTAAAGAGCTAGTTTCTTTAATGAAAACCACACTGTTAAATATTAAAGTATGAAATTTGAACTAATACTTTGAAATAAATAACATTTTGATATTTTTAACTACCATATGTGTTGACATTTATTATTTTAACAGAAAATAGTATTATTTTAACTTTATTGGTTTAGATCAATTAACATTGTTTTAAATAACGACATATTGAGTAGGAGTAGTGATGACTTAAAGGTTCAAAATGACTCGAATTGAGTATAATTTGACATTACGAATTCAATAGTGTAGTACAGCTTTTCATTTTATAAAACACTGTTCAATGACTCTTGTTAAAATTCAGAACTTATCAATCAAAATTATGTATCATATTTAAAACTATCCCGCTCTTTAAAGCGAGACTTTTAATTTTTACCGACTCGTGTCGCCGTTCCCCGTTAAATAGCTCGAGTACTCGAGTTCTCTGGTCGTTCGTACCAGCTGCGTAGCAGCGGATCGATCGAAACATTCGAAACCCCGGTGCCGCACCTGCGTTCACCACCGTCAGTGCAGCAGCAACCCTCTTTACCCCCGTGGCCGTCGACGCACGGCGTCGTCTCGGCGTCTCGAATTTTCGCCGCGCCGTTAATCCTGGCGTCGCGACGCCGAGCGTCGCGTGGCGCCGTCGCTGGACGACGCCTCGAGGTCGCGCGTCTCGACACTCGAGCCAGCCAACCAGCCAGCCAGCCCTTGTGTGTGTCGTGCGAGACTGTTTCGTTACGTCGCGGTAAAGTGCGCCGTCGTGCTCCTCCGCCGGAGGGAGAGAAACGCGGACACCCTCGGTGCGTGCCGTTGATTCGCGATCCGCGGTGCTGTGCGTGCGTGCGTGCGTACGTACGTGCGTACGTGTGCCGTCCACGGGTTCGTTGTCAATCAGGTGTCCTTTCGCGCGCGCCGGCTCGTCGTCGTCGTCGTCGTCGATTCGCGCTTGGTGCGCTCGTGAGGCGATAACGGTGACGGTGAACGACGACGGATACGGTGATGGTGATGGTGTTGGTAATAATGATGATGATGCCGATGATGGAGAAGATGATGATGATGATGTTAGTGCCGGTGCTGCGCGAGACAAGAGACAGTGTCCGCCCAATCGCCGGCTGATCTACTCGCGACTCGCGACTTATATCCCAGAGGAGAGAGGATCTCGCGTGTGAATCTCCCATTAGACGTCGACGATAACGACGATGTGACCATTCGGACGTCCGTCTTACTGTCGTCATCGTCGTCTCGATCGCGTTTCAGTCGCAGAGGGATCGTGCCATGTAAAACGTAACGTAATCGCGGACATTCTCGACGAGATACCGAGTACCGGGACGGTATGATGACACGGATTCGCTATCACGCATGCCGACGTCATCGCACCTACATCCACCTCTCCGTTCGGATTTCTGGTCAATCGAGGGATTCGTCAGGGCGTTGATATATGACGAATGCACGACGATCCTGAGACCGACGTCTACTAACTGCGAATCTCCGTCGCGTTGATCCGCGTATACGCTCCGGGATAACCAACGTTGACCTCATCGCGACGGCGATCGATTGCCGTTTAAAAGCCTCACGGGCGTTCGTACGCGCCTCGTCGTCGCTGCACGCGCTTACGCGGTAAGGCTCCTCTCTTTTCTGACTCATACTCTTTTTCTCTTTCCACGAAATCGAGATCATATAGATTTTTTTTTTTTTTTTACCGAGAAGAGAATACGAACGAATCAATTGAGAGAGCATTCATTAGTCGCGAAAATTGTTTGGAAAAAGCTTTATTTATCGAGAAATGTTGATTAAATTGTTGTGGAATTTATTGTTTAATCAAGGGATGAGGGTATTTGATACTGAGAACTGAAAAATTGATCTATTTCAGTTCAGCAAGGAGCATCGATTAGCTCTTTATTTTTACCGTGTTTTTACCTTGTTTTTCAGCGGAGATCAATTAATTCACGAACAATCGTTTGATTTCCGGAGATGAAAAATTAATTTAGTTTATTTCGCAAGAAAACGTCAATTGAACTTTCCCTTCTGTTGTTTCCCCTCCTGTTGTTTCGGTGGAGATGTAATTATTGGTGAATTCTGTCGGTTTCGGGAAAAATTAATTTAGTCCACACAGTTGAATGAGAAATGCCGATTAAGTCTCTCTTTATATGTTTAAATCGGAACAGTCGGATTTTTATATGTGCGGAGCCTATTTATTTCTCTTTCTTCTCTTTCGGTCTTGAATTTGCTTTTTTTCTTCCTTCTATACATGGATGTGACGATCGTTAAAACGACGTCGGCGAGGGTGCTTTTGTTGCGAGCGCGACGAGAGTAAAGAAGTCGCTCCCTCGAGAACGACGTAATGACGAGTGGAAAAGCACCATGCCGGGGTATTGAAATGGGGCAGATCATCCCTTGTGGCCGAGGAAATCTTCAAATTGCATCGAGACTGTATTTAAGCGTATCTCGGGGAAAACGTGACGTCAACGTAACTTTGCTGGAGAGGATAAGGGACGGTTTAAAAGAAGCAAAAGATTTTTGTGTTTTATCCGGGTTCTCGTTTTCGATTAATTCGCTTTGTTAGAACGGGCAAAGAGGCCGCAAAGCGAGGAAGACAATATCGCGTTAGCGTTTATCGAATGAAAAGTGCATTTCCTTTTCGCCGCAGGATGAAAAGTAGGTTGCTCAACCTTTTTTTTTCGATGTTGATTTTGCAGCTGCATTTGCGTGCCTGTCGATCGATAAAGCCGCAGAGAATGACGGGACAGGATGAGGTTCACGTTTTCATTTGAACGCTCGGTGAAGTTTAATTAATTAGAAGTCTTTTCCAGCGTGTCGCGAAACGCGTCGTTTAACTTGTCTTTCACGATTTCACGGCGAGACGTTTATCGGCTCGCTCGAGCATAACCCGACCTTGGAAATGTATTCGCCGGGAGAAATTACGGTTAGCGTTACGTTGATGACTAGGGCCCCTCCACCCCCCGGGGGAATTTTTTCGTACGGTCGCGCGCTGTCAGAATAAATGGGAGCGTCGCCAATGCCACGTGTTGTTAATCATCTTTATCGGTCGCTTTACAAACGTACGCGCGGATCAATAATAAACACGCAGATGGACTGGACAATCAACTAGTGGCTGAATTATTGCAAGGTAAAAGGTAAATAGGTGGCTCATTGAGAATTCTATTATATTCGCGGAGTATCTTGATCGAAAGTGCTGGTCGTAAAGTCGTCGGACCAGCGGGCAGACAGATTGTCAATTTTGTAGCCGTACCAGGGCCAACTAACAATAAAATCAATTTGCACTGAAAACGAGCTTCCGTTTATCCTAAGCGTGTATAAACTTCAGCTGCACTGACCTGAGGAATCAAGCGGATGCGTTTTTACGAATTATTTATGGAACTTGTAAACATGTTCGCGCGCTATCACTAAAGTTTCTCATTATTGCGCAAAGAATTAAAAACCTGAATTTATGGCAAGAGATTCAATTGCTCGTTACGTGCGCTGGTTACGTACACTGTAAAGTCGAAGGAGGTTAAGATCAGTTATTGCTAGCTAGTTTACCGCCCGGATACTTATAGATGTAATGACGCAATTTACTTTAATCCGCCATTGCTTAATTGCTTCGCTCCATCGCGGCCGATGGAAATCTGGACCCCTATTACATGAAGTGTCTCGCTTCATCAGCTATAATGACTGTTGACATTCGTTGATAACTTTAAAATAGATTTTCGCATAATTTGATAGAACATCTAATCAACGTCGGTGACACTTAACGTCAGAGATTAGAGATTTTTGGCCGGGCTTCAAAGATATAAATGAATGATCAAAGCTTGTTTTTCGTCAGTCGAGCTTAAATTAGTTCCGTCAGTCAGCCTAAATGTTTACTTAAAGGGAAATTTAATTTGAGCCAAGATTTTTTTAGTCGAAAATTAAAAGTGTTTCGAGTCGCAAATTTTCCATGCATAGATTTTCTGCAATTCTATCTAAAGAATTTGCGATCGAAAGGACATCCGGCAATGGTAATAGACACTCTGTATAGGGACGTTGATTTACGCAAGACGATACTGCCTGTTGGCCTGGAAAACTTAAACTGGAGCAACGAGCAACCTAATAATGCTCGACACTCAGAGGGAATGAGCAATTCAGTTATTATTAATATCTCGCGGCTGGCTGTGTATACACATTGCGATGATTAAATATGTTCGATATTGTAGATATCGTATATCTACGTTGTGTCACCAATATCTACGTTTGATCATAAGGTACAAATTCTTACTTCGTACATCGATTCCGTATTAATCTTTTATAGATTTCTTTTAGAGTCTCTATACCATGGACAGAATACTTACCAGAGCTAAGGAAAAGTAAATTAAATGTTAATTATAATATTATTATTATTTTTTTTTTTTTTTAGAAAAATTACTTTAAATAAAATATTCTCTGAATTTTTAGAATTGCATGCAGGAGTTTTCTGAAGAAATTGATACAACTAGGATTTAGTTTCTAAGCAATTTTTAATTTTGATGATCTCGTGAATCTTCTCAAAGTTAGCACTCTTCTCAAAACACAACAAAACTTTCTATTAGATAATAAGCAACGTGTCAACATTTAGGATCGTAAAAGCACGACACGCTATGGTCGTACTGTCGTTTATGTCAATCTGTTTTTTTAACCCGTCGACGGAATTAGGCACAAATGAAACTAATTCGAGAGTAGCCAGCCGGCGATAGTATCGATTGGCCGGTCTGAATAAAATATACGTGAAGGAAAGAAAAGGAAGAAAAAATTTATTAAGAAAGTTTCACGACGTTTTAGACAGACTCTTTTTACGCGTTCCTTACGTTCCTTTTTATGCGAAATAGTTTGAAAATTGTTTTCACTCTTCGATCAACGAAAGATACTTTATCTTCGGAATATCGAGATTGCTGCCTACGTGATGATACCCCAGAGATATCTTGATTTATTTACTGATTCTAGATTACGTATATTAAAATAAATTTCGTTAAAGTTTACTTTCCGTATATTCTCTGGCAAGCACCTACAGATAAATTTATATATTTTATATATATATATATATATATATATATATATATATATATATTCTATGTAGATATCTAACAAATTTAGAAAAGCTTATAGATCTTTTTAATCGTAAAAAAGATTTGAGTTAAGATTTAAAATTTTCATGTTTTAATTACTTTGAGAAAATAAATTATTGAGCTTTTTTCCAAAAACTTGGAGCCATTATACAAATTCTGATAGACTCATGCGCCTAAATGATAAAATGTCGTCGGTTGTCATGCGACCATTGGCTCCGACAGCGATGTTAGGCGTCCCACTTTTACGTATGTTTCCTAGGAAATTGTAACTTCGCGTGGGTCGTTTCATTATTGTTTCATTATGCGATAATCCGAGAGTGAGGCCGGCCGGACTTGTGACCCTTCGACTTTTGGCATGCAGCGGTTCCTGTTGTAATGCAATACGGTTATGAAAATGATTTATTCTTTGTCCTTTCATTTATATACTTTTACTCAATTATTCTGGTATTTCGTGTCAAACAAAAAAATACGTAGTATTTTTCAATATTGTTTTAATATGATTGCTTTTGATAACTGGATTTTCAATTTGCACAAATTTATTTAAACTGAATCCCAGCCACGTTTGTGAAATCGTATCAATATATCAATCTAAAGAAATTATTTAGTTTGGAAGGCATATAGAGAAACAAAACGAAAATAGCATGTATACTTTCGCTTACAAAGATAATATTTGGTGTCGAAACTTGCGTGCGCAGTCCGGAATAATCGTTAAATCCAAATGGGTTTACGTTACATCGCACAATCGCAGCGTTTCTCATTACCATACAGCCGGGTTGAATAAAGGCGAGGGAAGGAAAAAAGGCGCCCGGCTCATCAGTATTGCTCGTCTGGGTGTCGCAGAGCCGATTGTGTCACCGACAAAGCCAGATAATTGAAACGAATGACAGGAGGTTCTGGTCGAATGCCAATTATCGAATACACATCGCCGTTACCGCGGCTGAAGGTGCAAAAAAGCTCTATGGCACGGTTAGCACCATATATCGCTCGTGTTCCTTGAAGTGCTTCATCGTAGCCCCGCGTAAAACGATACAACGACTTACATAACGGATCTGAGATGCTGCAAAAAGTGATGATGCAGCTGACACGATAATAAGAGCACGCGGGCGCGTCGGATTTATTTCGATTTTAGTTTCGCCTTCAAATTCATATTTTCGAGGAGCTCGTAAATGACGTAAGATGGACGAAATCGCGGTATCATCAAAAACATGTCTATAGAATATTCTTACGGAATGTTAATTTTTTTTATTATACAATATTATTTTTTCTTTCTATTTTTTTTTCTAAATCGAGACGTGGAAGCATTGTGAATGACATTTCATTTACAACCTAGCGTTACAAAGATGGTCTGTCATGCATAGCATCAGCGAGTTGCACAACGCATCTCGGATGCTGGAGACGATCGCGTACGACGACGATGCACCCAATGCGATCGATAAGAGAACGCACGTTGCATTTATTTCACGTTCTCTCGCATCGACGGTATATCCGTTTCGTCATCAATACCACGAATTACAATCGTTACTATGAAGACCGTCGGCACCTTTGTAGGTAATGTATATGGAGCGTAACACGATTCCTATTGAAGTCCGATGCAGATATATCGACGCCTGTTCCGGTTATTTTACAATTAATTCTACAATTAATTTTAATAATTTATTTTGCGTCTATGGTAAAATTCTCTTTGAGGAGGAAAATAAATAAGGTAAAAGTATCAATATATCGAGACAGGTCCCGATATAGGTGGAGAGTTAGTAATATATTTACGATATACTAAGAATTTTGAATTATAAACGCAAAAATAAAAATTAGTTCGCAAAATATAAGATATACAAAATATTATGAAAAAGAAATTGTATTGGCATAAACATTTGTTGAAATAAAAAATATTTTTTTATGGACATAGCTGAGAATCACATTTTATTAGTGTTACAGAATATAAGTCATAAGCAGAACGACAATTTTCTTTAAGATAACTATAAGTGTAAATATTAACCGAACGTGACTTATTGATATGTATCAATTTTCAAAGTTGAGATAGACAGAAGATATTATAATCCTTTTATACTATAATTTTTCAAGTGTTCACGTATTGGGTCATTTCAACTGGTTAACATTTTAATAAAATTTGATGTTCAAAAGCAATTTTCCAACAAATATTTACTTTTCCATTTATAAAATATAGTCTGCTTTCACACTCTACCATGTCTTTATCAAAAATTGAATGGTTCTTCAACTTTTAGTAAGAAAATTCTTCGTATGTACTCTGTGTCCCGGTATATTGATACTTTTATCTTACGTGACGCGTGCGCGAAGAGAAGTATAAATGGATGTGCGTATTTCGGTCGCAAACCTACACCTCGAGATTGCACACGTGTTCCGAACTTTCTCTTTCCTTTTTTCATCACTCGCGTTTTCGGTCCGTTCGAATTTTTGTTTTTGTGCGCGTACAATATATAGGAATGCTTCTAAGTCTTCTACTTTTGTTTTTAGAAAGAGATAGAGAATTGATTAGTTTTGATGTTTTATCAAGAGAGTGCGTCTCACATACACACACTTGCACACACCGAGCAATATATTGCCTTCGTATTGACGTAATTGCTCTACTCTTTATTTAGTTTCTGGGATCTACGGTTCAGAGAAAATATACGCAAAATTTCCCTCGCTTATTCTACAATTTTTACGATTTAGAAAAAATATGCAAGATCTTTCTCGCGTGTTTCATACGATAAACGAATACCAAATGTTTATCCATGCAAATTGTGGATAAAAATTTACGTCTCACCGCACAATAACAATTTAGACTATACTATTATAATAATCCGTTGTAACAGCAAAGAGTCATCACGCTACGCACTTACTAACGGAAGTGGAGTACCGCGCGGTTCCATTATTGTCGAAAACTCCGCGCTGTGCTTTTCCAGACGAAATCCAGACGAGATCACGAAAGCCCCTGTTATAGACTGCCGGCCGCGCGTCACTCTATGCCAGAAGATCCGGGGTTAATTATGCCGTACGTACCATCCATATCCGTACTCGCATATAGCCATCGTTCTATACTTAGCCGCCCACGAGTATAGAGTGATTTGTTTATGATTTCTCTGAGCGAGAAAGGAAACCGACAGTTGGTTTCACTAACAGATATCTAAGCTTCATCTTAACCGCCTTTCATCTTCAGATTGAAAGTAAAAAAACATTTATTTTTTATTCGGAAATAATTAAACAAATGATTAACTCAGCAAGAAAAGTAAAAGTTATCGAATTGTTATCTTTTTTAACCAACTTCAAAAAAAGGAGGTTCTATATTCGGCGTGTATGTATGTATGTCCACGATTTTCTCTAAAACTATTGGACGGATTCAAGTGCGGTTTTCACTGTCCTATAGAGCAATTCTCCAGGAAGGTTTTAGTACATAAATATCGCGCTAGAACATTAGGGTACGGAGCAGTAAGAAAATATGCGATAATAATTATTCATATTAATTTAATGAAGCACTAAGAAAGTATAAAATAAAAAATTTTTTTTAAATCGAACCAACTTCAAAAAAAGCTCTAAAAAGTTTTTAAAAAATAAAAAAAATTGAAAAAAGCTTTAAAAAAAGGATAAAATAATACTTTTAAGAATCCCTTTTAATTTTTTGAAATCGGTGCAAAATGAATAATACTTTTCAATTTTTGAAGTCGGCGCCAAATTAATGATTCTTAAAAGTATTATTTTATACTTTTTAAAGCTTTTTTCAATTTTTTTTATTTTTTAAATATTATTAAATGCAAAAGTAATATATTGTTACTTGTTCCATTTTCTGAAATGTTTCTGAACGTTAAACATACGTGTAAGTATCGCGAGCAAAAGTTAGACAGCGCTATTTCTATCGATGGTATTTCGGCAGTCTAGAATGCTGGAACAATTTCCTGGTTCGGCACCATTATATCTTATATAAGAGCCCTCTTCTATATATCGCGTCTCCGGCGCGATCGACTGATAGGTTTCGGCGGCGGAAATCCTTGGAAATCTCTCGGGCTCGGATACGCGCGCGGTCACCGCAAGGCTTGCTGGTTATATTATTTTGGGAGGAAGCCCGGATATTTTCGTTGCTAGACGCGGCAACAGAGGTGGCGGCTTCGGCGAACGATGACATCACTCTAGTATGCGGGATCAAGGACGGCGAAGAGCGAGCGTGCCGAACGCTACTCTGGAAGGATCTACTTGAAGCGTTCGCTCGAGTGCACGTGTACTTAGTACGCGAGAGGTGTTCTTGCTCTCGATAGCAATTTTCGAGGAGCGTTATCTCACACATTATGTTTATTAATTAAATATACGCCGATATATACTTTCGTATTTTTTTTAATGGTTTCGTGAAAGACGACGATCAGCTTTTAATTCACGCGCCCTTAATTAATGGACAATCGCTGTCGATTCTTTGCTTGTTTTAAATTCTCATTATCAGAAGTCGCTCTTTCTAAAAAAGAGAGAGAGAGCAATCTTGAATTGCTCGTCCCTTGCCCTTCCAGCATTCGCGATAAGCTCATTAGGGACGAGGCGGAAGTGCATCAGACGCGTTTCGCGATGCACAGTTGTTTTGTTACCTGCCCGATAAGGTCATTCTGGTCTAGAAGCGGAACGGATGCGCCGCTTTCCGAGCGGTCAATAGGTATTTATGCATAAATACTAAGGGTAGTTGATTTCATAGGCGTACCCAGAGCTAGAATTAGCGAGAAACGGACGGCCGCCTCTGGAAAACGGGATACCGCACACCGTCCATTGCGAGCCGTCTCCGGTTACTGACACATAAACGCGATAGTTAGCCTACACGTGGGTAGATAAGTGTGCGTTGCGATCTTTTTCTATGACATGTTTTCGTGGATGGGAAACGTCTATTTAACTTGGAGAATAGCCCGGCGAGTGTGTGCGTGTCGGATACAGGCGGCAACGTTTCAGTGCCTATATTCCTCGCTGTATCTATTCGATTTATGCACGCAGTAACTATTTTTTTAATTTATTCATTCATCAATCTTGCGAAATGATTACTTGCTGTACAATTTGGCAAATTTTCTTGTCTTACAACTACAATGGTTGACTTAAAAATATAACTTAAAATGATATTTTTGTACGAGTGCGTTTAAAAATCTTTTTAAATCTTTTAGAAGAAGATAAAGAGAAATTGCTTTTAGTATTTTTAATATGCGAACGAGGATTAAATTAATTAATTCAAAACGAGCCAATTGTGAGTACAATAATCTACTGGTTAGATGCCATTGTTTCCCTGCTTCCTTGATAACAGAATTCATCAGGAGAAGGCGTGTTAGATAACGCGTCTAACCATGAATAAACCGCGTTACCGCATGTAAGGAGAGCAACGATGATAATAATAATACGCCGTTCCTTTTTTTCCCTACACGTGGCAACTCGTTGCCAGCTCGAATTAGCCCTTATATTTCCAAGGTTGTATAAACAATTAAAAGAGTATAACCTGTAAGTTAACATTGATTGCGATACCAAAACGTGTTTTTCCGATACAAGCGATAACGATAATTTTCCCAGAATGTTATATTTTGGATAATAAATGATAAACTTTACTACGAGATTCATGCTTAATTCACTCTGTATCGCAACGATCAGTCTTCATTTGGAAAGTTTCCAAAAACCTGACTACAAGGGATGAATAGCGATGTAGCGTCGTAACAATCCCATTGCGAATAATCCAAGTTTGGTCTTTTCCACATCGTTGTTTTCTTGATCTTTTGCCGTGTACGATCTCGATGACAGGATCGCCGATTTCCTTGCAGAAGTTACTACTACAGACAAGACGTGGCGATCGCATTGAAGAGGAAGACTTTGACGTTTCGAGACCTTGTCGCGAGGAGAACGCGACTTTTTTGTCTTGTCTAAAAGGCAAAATTTTCGTGAATCCAAATTTCCGGTGACTTTGGAAGACCGAGAGAAGTCTCGGGCGGGATTCCCTCGCGGTCACTTCTCGCGGCGGCGGACAATTGCGTTCTAACGGGTGAAAGACGCGTACGCTCAGCAGGTGGTACGCAACATTGAGCACGGGGGCGTCGGGTGTTCGGACCCTACGGGAGAATGTCGATTGGACGACCGAGTCAATCGAGTCACCGGAACGAGAGGCAGTCGAGTGGTGGGTACGGTGGTGGTGCGGTGACCAGGTACGTCGGAATTTGGATCGCGAGGTGCCAGCTGGTGGACTAATGCGGCCCCGCGATGATCGGCGGAGACGAGAAGACCGCGGTGGTGGGCCCCAGGTGGAAGAACTATGTAAGAGGCGAAGCGCGAAGCGGGGGGGACGAGGTCATCGTCTCGCCGCCGGCGACGGCGGCGCGGCTCAGGTGCCAGAAGGTGGCAGAAGAGGTTGGCCTTATAGAGGGTTTATAGTTTGCGTAGGATAGACGATGAGCGTCGAGGTCGACACGCTGGAACTCGAGGTCTTCGAGGTGAGTCCTCAGCCCCTCTCGAGGATGCGACGAACGGAAGTCGGCGCGAAACACACCCGCGCGTCGTGGAAAAAGAAGCGGTCACGTTTGCCCGCGCTAACGAGGAGATCGTTACTCGAGGAAATGCGGAATGCTCGACGATTGTATCGAGCGGTCTCGCCGGCGAGATTTTAATCCGCGTGTTTAATCCGGACGAAGTAATTGCTTAACGTCTCGCTGTTGTTTTCGACGCTTCCGATTGAAGGAAAATTTCCCGGGATTTTTCTTTTCGTTGAAGAAACTTTTGGAAGACGAGCAGAGCATTTTTTAAATATATTATTAAATATATTATTTTGGGATTTTATGATTTTGATATTGATAACATATCAATCAATATTATTTTTTATTATCTAAGTTTTTATTAAATATAGATGATACGAAGAGTCTGTAAAGACTGTCTTGTATATAATTTGCAAGCTTATATTAAACGAGCAGGATTTTACGTCTATTTTCGTGCTTATGTAACTTAAGTATCTGACAATAATAACGTACTACAGAGTTTTAACCATAGTTACAATGTTGCCTGTTGCGTAACACCATGGCAGAAGTTAACCACGATCTCCATTAAATTAGAACTTTTTTCAAAAACGTTTAAAAAATTATTTTTATAGAACATAATATTTTTTTTTTACAATAACGTTATAATAATATGTGTATATAGAATTTGGCCTTTTTTTACACTAATGCAACGCACGAAACGTGCGAAAGATTTTAATTTCGTTCGGTATCGAGTCGAGAACAATACTTGTTGGGAGAGCAATTTGACTTCCTGACTGTACAACGGCGAGACTGTAGAGTTACGCAATTTTCGATATTATGCAATGGACTTCCGTTCGCTAGCCCGCGTGCCGTTTGACAAGTAATGCGCTTTGGACGAGACTTTGTCGGCGCGAATGAGCTATCATCGCGGAGCATGTAGATCCGTCAAGTTTTTTTCGATTAACATGAACGCACTCCCATCCTTATTCGTTTTTTATTCCCATAACATATTATTCATACCGAACATTTATACCTGCCTGCCCACATAAGGAAAAATGATCAGCGCTTAGAGATAATTGATAGCCTTGTCACTGCGATATATCTACTCTCGTGAATACTTATTTCAATTATGTAAAGTGCACACGAATTCACACGCGAGTATAAAAATATAATATAAAATTGAAATTATATATGTACATATGTAATAATATATATGTACAGTGGGGAGCTCATTTATGCTCCCCACTGTACATATACGTGTTTATATGTTTTCTAATGAAATAATTTTTTAAATCTAATCTTGTTATAGTAAAGTGTTTTGATTTCACTGATCGATATTCCCTTGCACTTTCTCAAACGCAAGTTTAATCTTGTTACACGTGGAATTACCATCGCGTGTGGCTTAGAACCAGCTTGCGAGAGTAAATCGGAGCATTTGAGCCAGTCGGTCGAAATATTCAGACAGTTTGGTCAAGCAAGCTCCGTACACATTTTCAATCATTACAGAAGATTTCAACATTCGCAGGGTCAAAATGCAAAACGCGAATATTAAAAGGATAGAATCGAAAACATTTCATATATAATCAAAGATATTAATAAAAAGATAATAATGAGATTAGACTTTTACTCTTTTAACATTAGAATCTTAATCTTTTAAGATTATAAAAATATTACGCAAAATGTTCTTCGCGGTCTTGCGTTTGTTTATATATGATTATATGCATTTCGCTTCTGAGCGACTCGTACATCGTAGTACCGATTATCAGCGTAGACTTTGACATACACTTTCTCACGCGCGTACGTCATCCGCGGAGGGAAAAAAAAATCAAACGCGGCAGCGCACGGTCGCAGCTTATAACGGCCAATAAAGCTCTTATAGACGTTCAACTTCACGTTCATCGACGTGCTGAAGCTTTATCGCGGAGTACCGGAAAAAGTCTCGATTCGCTTTGTCCGTGACATGTTTTCACGCACGCGTGCCGCGCGATCTATATTCGTATGGCGCCGCGCGCGCGCTGCTTTTCACGCGTTTTCTAGAGCACCCCGCGATCTTCGGGATTTATTTTACGCAGTCCACACGAATGGCAAATTGCTGCCGGCAAAGTGGAGCACACGCTGTGCAATCGTCCTTCACGAAATCAATACCCCATTTGCACAGAATTTCACTGTAATTGATAAAGATCTCTTCTTTCTAGAATTCTAACGCTTCTGATACGATTCGAAAATAGTTTAAGTAGATCCCCTAGATTTTTTATACTTTATTTTTAGAACTTTTTTGAAAACAAAAGTTTATCGATTATATCTGTGAAAAAGGCATGCTAGCTTCACAGAAATGTGTAATCAATATTTACGAAGAGTAGAGATATATCGCAACAACGGCTCCTTTTCGAGTTAACGTATGCATGTGAAATTATTGTATCAATCTTAAATCATCCTTATTTTTACATTTGTCATGAAGAAACAAATGTATTTTTTCTGCATCTTCATCATCCATGATTAGCCAAGATTAATTGGTTTGAATCGGTTTAGATCTCCTTTATGAACAACGTCCCTCGCGCTTTTACGCAATCCCGCAATCCTCATAAAAATATATAATATCGCGAGGTGACGTTGAAGTCTCGCGAAGGCTTCCCAAAGTGGCCGATTTCTTTTTAAGCGTCGACAAACAAGATCTGCAGAAGCAAATAATGGCGCCTATTTTAATCCTATTTTAAGCTTGGAAAGTATTAAATCTAATAGTCATCACAGAAGCCTCCTGGCTAATAGTCTGACTGTATAGGCGGAGTGTTTCATCAGGTGCCGCGTCTGTTGTTAACAAAAAATTCATGAACAATTACTACTACCAAATTCTTGGCTACTTTTCGGACAATTCTATATCAACGAAATGAAGCCTTTGCATATCTTCGACGCCAATCCTCGACTTTATCTCTACCCTGCGTCTCTTTACTCCCCCGTTCGATCTTTTCTACGCGCGTCGCGAACAACGGGAATTTTCACCCTCGCCCATGACCGTGAACGTTAGAACGAAAAAGCGCATTTGTCGTGCCAAACGGCGTGTCCTCGACCGATCGTTCCTACCTGTCCTTGAACGTGAGTCAAGTAACGTGAGCGTTCACATGTCGCGCCGACCATGAAGGTGAAGGACTGCGACGGCGAGGTCGAGTCGGCGGACGCGACGACGCGTCGCGGTGCCGCGAGGACGACGACGGCGATGTCCAGGAGCGGCAGCGAGGCAGGCGGGCAACGCAGATGCTCGATGCAGGAGGCCGAGGAAGACGACGACGGTGGCGGTGGTAGCAGTCGCAGGAAGCGGAAGAAGCGACGGAAAGGGCAGCGGAGCAAGCAGCTGCAGCTGCAGCAACCGCAGCTGGAGGTGCTGACAACCGACGGTGGTCAGCAGCGGTCGCACGCGACACTCACCCTCGCCTCGTCGTCCGACGAGGTGGAGGCGATGGGCGAGTGCTCGAAGAGGGACTCGTCCAGCAGCCTGGGCGGCGGCAGCCGGCACAACACTCTGCGAGAGTCCCTGCTGACGGTGCTGGGCAAGCTGGTGATCTGGAAGGGCACCAGGTACCGCTCCGCCACCACCGCATCGTCCTCCTCATTGGCGCCACCGAGTTCGCCACCCGCCACCGAGTGCATCGGTCGTAGCACGTCCTTCTTCTCCAGCGGTGAGTTCCTACGAACGAGATCATCGGCTAGTTTTCCCTGGGAGTCGCACCGCTGGCTCGAGTCAAGGTTCCGGACGACGTGCATTTATATAGTTGATACTTGCCAAGGCGGATATAAACAGTTACCATACGTGTCGATGCGTGACAATTTCTCTTTGATGAAGTAGTCTCGCGATAGGATTTGATGATACGTGATAGAGAGCAAAATGATATAAAATGATATATCTTATATGGAAATATATTTTTGCGTTTAACTTGTAGGTTTCACGAAGAGAGTTTCTTCTTGACATAATAAATTATTACTTAATTTTGTACGTTCCTATTCTATCTTATATTAATATCTCGGAATTTTACATCATTGGGAAGAATAAACCGCGAGCTTCCTTGACACAGTCACTATTTGGCACCAACCGCGTGCGCGTTTCCATTTAACTGACACGCTGCATTTAAATTTTGTTTATGTTACTTTTTATTTCGACTAGAATCCATCGCAAACAATAGTGCATGCACAAAGTTACGCAATGGATGGACGGCGATCAATGCCACTGATTTTAGGTATAATGCAAGTTTCAGCGACATATACTTTGTACAAAACTATCCAAGGCTCCGCGCCTCGGACACTCGAATAATTTATTAAATTTCATAAATAAAGAAAACGGAGTATGTAACACCCACGTAGTTTTCATGAACACGTGACGGCGGGGTGTGCCTACTACGCAAGGATCGATTCGATCGTTCTTCGTGGTAATGCCATGCAGTAGTGGACTTTGCCACACTTCGCATGACGAGCCAACGATTAATAGTTTATCCAGTTATGTGGAACTGCCGCGGTAGATATATTACAAGCGAATGTAAAGCAATGCACTTGACTATAAGACCGATTAGCGGCGAAAAAAAAGAAATATCCGGCGCAGCTACTATATTTTCTATTTTAAAGGCTGTAAAATTATTATTTGTTTTGTTCCGGTGTATGGTGCGAAACTTAGAAAATAATACGTGATTAAAATAATTTTGTTTGCCTAATCGCTATGTAAAGAAACGTTTATTTCCCTTAGTATCTGTAAGTTTATTGCAACATCCGCATTCTTTTTTTCTCAACACGATCTATACATGGTAAAAATAGACAACGAAAGTATATAACAATCTACTGTAGGATCTAATGAGAATCATTGATGTATATAAATATTGTTGTATATATATCAGCTACTGTTATACAGACACATGCGATAAATGTTTCGTTTATTGTATTATTGTATTCTATTATTTTTACAGAAACAGAGAGGCGGATTCGCGCCAATAATCGCGAGTACAACTCACAGTTTAATTATGCGGTAAGACGGAACATATCTTCTTGCATTACTCTTATCAAATCTTAAAAATTAAAAAAAAAATGAAAAAATGAAAGGTATTTAATGTGTAACGGATATGAACACGAATATTTCTATTGATTTGCAGAATAATTACATCAAGACGTCCAAGTATTCGGTTCTGACGTTCCTACCATTGAATTTGTTCGAGCAATTTCAGCGGCTCGCTAACTTTTACTTCCTATGCCTGTTGGTGCTTCAGATGATCCCCGCCATATCCTCTTTAACCCCTATCACCACAGCCATACCGCTTATAGGGGTACTCACACTCACTGCCGTCAAAGATGCCTATGACGACTTTGTAAGTATTCCGTAATCAACGTCTTTACTACTTTTTGCTACATTTTGTGGAAAAAAATACCAATATATATATCATCAAAATAGATACATAAAATTATAAAAACATCTTTTAGAACAGTATTCAAATAAAGTAGACTTTATACAAAGAGTAGAGTATGATCCGCGAAAACTTAATACAATTTAATTTCCAGCAACGGCATAGCAACGACTCTCAAGTAAATAATAGGAAATCCCGGACGCTGCGGGGTTCTAATCTTCGTGAGGAGAAATGGTCGCAGGTTCAAGTGGGCGACGTAATTAGAATGGAGAACGATCAGTTTGTCGCAGCGGACGTTTTGCTGCTAACGACGAGTGAGCCGAATGGCCTCTGTTACATCGAAACAGCGGAATTGGACGGGTACCGTTTATGAAAATCGTTCAATTAAATGTAAAATTGTGTATCTATGAAGATGTAATAATCTCTATAAACTTTGTGTAGGGAGACGAATTTGAAATGTCGTCAGTGCCTGCCCGAAACTGCCGAGATGATGGAAAATCACGAATTAATCGGCCAGTTCGATGGAGAGATCGTTTGCGAAACCCCTAATAATTTATTAAATAAATTCGACGGAACGCTAACGTGGAGAGGAAAAAAGTAAGATGAACGCTATATAAATGGAGCACAGCGAGAGCCAGATAAAACGGAATATTCCACAGAAGGCCACAGTTTCTTGTAGAAATTATATATAAAGATATCTGATTCTTGCTTTGCTCGCGTCAAGTTTACTTAACTACTGTTTATCAGCGATACCGATATGATACTAATATTTCACAATTAATTGCAGATACGCATTGGATAACGACAAGATTATTTTACGGGGCTGCGTGCTTAGGAACACGCAGTGGTGCTATGGCATGGTGATCTTTGCGGGCAAGGATACCAAACTGATGCAAAACTCAGGGAAGACCAAATTTAAAAGGACCTCTATAGATAGACTGCTGAATCTTCTCATCATCGGGATAGTGTTTTTTTTACTTTCCTTATGTCTGTTCTGCATGGTCGGCTGTGGTATTTGGGAAAGCCTTGTGGGCCGTTATTTCCAAGCGTACCTACCGTGGGACTCGTTAGTGCCGAGCGAACCCATTACCGGTGCCACAGTGATTGCCCTACTCGTGTTCTTTTCGTACTCTATCGTACTGAACACGGTGGTGCCAATCAGTTTGTATGTGAGTGTCGAAGTTATTCGGTTCGTTCAATCATTTTTGATAAATTGGGACGAGGAAATGTACTACGCGCCCACGAAAACGCACGCTAAAGCAAGGACTACCACGTTAAACGAGGAGCTGGGCCAAATAGAATACATATTCTCCGACAAAACCGGGACGTTGACGCAGAACATAATGACTTTCAACAAGTGTTCTGTGGCAGGCAAGTGTTACGGCGACATCATTGACGAAGTTACCGGCGAAGTCATCGATTTGAGCGAGGTGAGTCGTTCTTTTATTGACGCGAAGATCCCTAACTCGATGCTGAACGACAGGGTACGTGCTGCAACATAAATTTTCATGTTATTACAAAATTATACATATTATCTAAAATAAGACAAATACATTATCCGCATTATATTAGCTATGCTTCCAATGCTGCGTGAAAAAAAAAACGTCATTGATCATATGCTTTCGCTGAAAATTCTTTGTTATTGTTATAGAGGGGTTACATACTGCATTGTTACGTTATATATGTTATATTCTTTTTATTACAATCTGTGCTACATTTTATCGTGAATTATAGCCTATAAATAATCATGCGAAAAGCTATAGAACGTCCTTTTTTTTCTTCTTGCAAAACACGTTAAAACATGTTTACATTAATAATGCAATTAGCATTAAAAATTGTCCTTGCACACTATTACATGCATACGTGATTTGTTGAATATTCCTGATTGTCTATATCGTGATTCCTTTTTTACTCATACATGATAATTGTCTTCAGTTACATGCGAATATGATATCAATTCGTGGTCATATCTTTGCAAGAAATTTCATATACTTAGCATGTGTGTGCTGCATGTAGACGGACAGAGCTGTTACAACGTCGACGATGCGGTGGAAGAGCGGACAGGAATTTGTACGTCCAGTTTATACACCATTAAGTGGTCCGAATGTACGTCTTCTGGAACAAGCAGACAGGGTGTCTAATACAACACCGGAACCCGGGATCAACGGCAGCCCAAAGATTCCACACAAGTCTTCAGTACGCATGTTGATAATTAGCACCTCTTGTCAACGATCACGAAATCTGTACACGAAATCTTTACACGCTATCGCTTTTATCTGTATACCCCGTTGTCGTCCTAATTGTATATATCATATTCAATATCATCTGTTTATCGTTACACTAGTAACTTATCGCATATAATATCATATAAGTAACAGAAGCATTTCTATTGTTTTTATTATACGCTCAATAACTGTATCTGTAGTGTTTGTGCACGTTAGAACTTTACACTGTGCCATAAACTAGATAAATAAAAGTCGTACCTATTCCTTGTATCACACAAACGCATGGTTAAGGCTAATTTCTTTTGTAGCTATTTTCTTGTAATGTATATACTTTGATACAATGATACAACTAACGGTATATAATCCAGGTCTTCCAACAAACCTATTTTTATGGAAACAAGGTACATTACTCTGGATAATATGCTTTCTAAAGCTTTCCGTCTAGCTTTCTTTCCTTTCTTTTTTAACAACAGCGGATTTCCCGATCTCTGCCAATAAGATTAACTTTCTTTTACATTAACCTCGTGGTACACGAACAAAGTGCAAAGTTCTTAAAATAAATTTCATTACACATTTTGCAGACAATGCCACCCTTGGATTTCTCGTTTAACAAGGACTACGAACCAGACTTTAAATTCTATGATCCCGCGCTGCTCGAAGCTGTGAGACGGGAAAATCAGGACGTCCACAGTTTTTTCAGACTGTTAGCACTTTGTCATACCGTTATGCCGGAAGACAAACACGGCAAGATCGAATATCAAGCACAATCGCCCGATGAGGCTGCCTTAGTATCCGCGGCTAGGAACTTCGGTTTTGTCTTCAAGGAGAGATCGCCTAACAGTATAACGATCGAAGTAATGGGAAAGAAAGAGATATACGAACTTCTCTGCATTCTGGATTTTAATAATGTGCGAAAGAGAATGTCCGTGATTTTGAGAAAAGACGGACACCTCCGATTATACTGCAAAGGAGCGGACAGCGTTATTTACGAGCGATTGAAAAAGGACAGCGACGAGATAATGGCAAAAACATTGGATCATCTAAATAAATTTGCGAGTGAAGGCTTAAGAACACTGTGCCTTTCCGTGAGGGATTTGGACGAAAGTTTTTTTAATAATTGGAAGCAACGCCATCAAGAAGCCGCGTTAAGCCAAGAAAATAGAGACGACAAGCTAGACGCGATTTATGAAGAAATAGAGAAAGATATGTCATTATTGGGTGCTACTGCCATCGAGGATAAATTGCAAGATGGTGTACCTCAGACCATCGCCAATCTCAGCCTCGCTGGCATCAAACTTTGGGTATTGACCGGTGACAAACAGGGTAAGCTTGAAGATCATACAAGTATTATAAGGACAAAAAGACTTGTGCTTGTGTTCGTAGAATAACATCTTTACGTCAAACTTTTTTTTGTACAGAGACGGCTATCAACATCGGATACTCATGTCAGTTATTGACGGATGATCTCACAGATGTCTTCGTAGTAGACGGCACCACTTACGATGGCGTGGAAACGCAATTAATGCGATATTTGGATACCATTAAGACGGCCTCGACCCAACAGAAACGGCCGACACTCTCCATTGTCACATTCAGGTGGGACAAGGAAAGGTCAGGCACATGAAAGAGACGGAGTACAACCTATCAATTTTTTCTATTGCTGATTCTAATTAACGCATTCTTGTTAAGAAAGGAAAAGAAAACTTATCTCTCACACTGAATGTGGCACTATGTTTTTCATGTAATGCTTTCTATGTCTATACAGTCTTGCCTAAAAATTTATCGTACTTAACTGCAGAGAACTCGTATGCTTTATACCCAAGCTAGCGGATCTCGCAATGCAGTTCAAATTAAAATTTTTGTAAGAATGAAAAACTTGGTACTTGTTTTCCGGATGATACGAGGATGCGACAAATTTGTATTTTGCTAGCTTAATTCATCATACGTGCATTGGTTTATACATATCCCATCTTCTCTATTTGTCCATCGCGAAGCCCGACTTTGAATTACAATCTGCATGCCCTATATCTGATAGTATTCATATCCTCTGTATTTAAAAAGCATTACAAAATTATCTTCCATTTCTTCTGAAAGATATCAACATTTGCTACTTCTTTTTGATAATATAACAATATGGCTATATTTAGAATGATAGATTAGGTCTGCCTTTTTAAATCACTTCAGATATTTTCCAGATACTGCATATGTTATATCTGAATATCCTACAATTTAGTAATATATATAGTTATAGATAACTGAGATTTACCATGATGCTTGATACTCACTCCTTCTCTTTCTGTATGCTTAATAATTAATCTTAGTGATAATATTAACACAACTGGTATGTTGTTTGTGTCACATTCTTGTATCTATAGTTTATTAATACAATGCACTGTCTATTGTTTACGATTACCGTGCATCATTTTCTAATAGCAAGAAGTTTCAAAATTTCTTTTCATTTCGTTAATGATCACGATTTATTATCTCCGGTCCAATTTCTGTTATAACTGTGTCTGTTTTAATTGTGAAGTGAATAAATTTTAGAGTGAATTTCATTTCGTAAATACCAGATGATCAGCTTTTGTATGAGAAGAGATCATCTTTTGTTTGAAAGCTATTTTCTCTGCACAGCAGTGATACCGAATACAATCCTAGTAGGGACGAGCAAGACGAGCACGAGATGGAGAATTCAACAGGATTCGCGGTAGTTATCAACGGACATTCTTTGGTTCACGCGTTACATCCACAACTTGAACACCTTTTTCTAGAAGTGTCCAGCCAATGTAAGTTAAAGTGGATCACGCATGTTTATAGAAACAATTTATTTGATGGCTCGAATCTCTTGTAGGTAAAGCTGTAATATGTTGTCGGGTGACGCCACTACAAAAGGCGATGGTCGTCGAGTTGATTAAGAAAAATAAGTCCGCGGTGACTCTGGCAATTGGCGACGGCGCCAACGACGTCTCGATGATAAAAACAGCTCACATCGGTGTTGGTATCAGCGGGCAGGAAGGATTGCAGGCGGTATTAGCCTCCGACTATTCGATAGGGCAATTTAGGTTTTTGGAGAGGCTGCTTCTGGTCCATGGCAGATGGTCGTACTATAGAATGAGTAAATTTCTTAGGTATTTTTTTTACAAGAATTTCGCGTTTACTCTCTGCCACATCTGGTTTGCTTTCTTCTGCGGATTCAGCGCACAGGTAAGATCTTCAAAAACTACGGTAACTACTTACGGTAATAATGATGATATAATAAAGATAATGATAAAGATAACGAAATGAATGATGATTTAAAGGCGAATATTATTCATAATGCTCCTTTGTAAGAGCTTGTTCCAAAGGAGTATTATTCATGATAGGGCTGTTTGTTTTCGTTGCACTTCTGAACTAGTACAATAATTTAAAATGAAAGAACATATATTTGTTTTATTCTAACTTATTGCACTAGTTCAGAAGTGCAGAGAAAACGAACAGGCTTAAAACTCCTTTGTAAGAGCTTGCTCCAAAGTCGAGATTTTGAATATGAATTTAGATATTTTTCTGACATGTTGTAGAAAATAGTACATAGATTGCGCGCAATTAAAGTTAATTGTATGTTCATCTCTTGCATATATTTTCTTGCAGACTGTATTCGATCCTATGTACATTTCCGTCTACAATCTATTTTATACCTCGTTACCAGTCTTGGCGGTTGGCATTTTTGATCAGGATGTTAACGACAAGAACAGTTTAATGTATCCGAAGCTATACGCACCAGGATTACAAAATTTGCTCTTCAACAAGAAGGAGTTTTGTTGGAGCGCTTTACATGGATTTTACGCTAGTTGTGTATTATTTTTAGTACCTTACGGTAAATATTTTACATCTAATTATTAAAGGGATTGGTTTATATTATATTTATTTTGAAATTGTAACAACGCAAATTTATATGCTAACGTACATATCTTGGGTATTTTGACAGGGACATACAAGGACGGGGTATCACCTAAGGGTTACGTACTTTCTGATCACATGCTGCTGGGCAGTGTAGTAGCCACTATATTAGTTATAGTCGTGACCGTTCAAATAGCCCTCGACACGTCGTACTGGACAGTTTTCAACCACATCATGGTGTGGGGCTCGCTCATCTGGTATTTTATTTTAGATTATTTCTACAACTTTGTCATAGGCGGTAGTTACGTCGGCAGTCTTACGATGGTACGTATCGTCGCGAATCCTCGTCCGTACTCTCCGTAGTTGCCAGTATATGCAACACTTATTAGTACTTAATTCATGTCTGCAGGCCATGTCGGAGGCGACCTTTTGGTTCACTACAGTGATATCCTGTATAATTCTCGTGATACCGGTACTGTCGTGGCGATTCTTCTTCATGGACGTCAGACCGACACTGTCCGACAGAGTCAGACTGAAGCAGAGACTGGCACAACTGCGTTCCCGTCAAAGCCAGGACATACTGCGTACCCCGTCTACGAGACGTACACGGCGATCCTTACGCTCGGGCTACGCCTTCGCCCACCAAGAGGGCTTCGGCAGGCTCATCACATCTGGGAAAATTATGCGCAAATTGCCAAATGGTGGTGATTTTAAGTTTTCTATGCCGTTTACGAACAATGTTACGAAGCAGGTTAACGCCGCTACGACATCACCAAAGGACAACAGCGCATCTAGAAATTCACACACGCTGGACACGATTAATTTATAATAGTTCGAATGTTTTAGTCAACTCAATGGACACTAAAGTGCAGGTGACTAGTGAGGTTCTCTTAATATACTTAGTTACGGACATTAAGCCAAAATTAAACGCGTCGAATTTATCGATTCTGGTGTATCCCATTGAAATCGTGTTCCCAATATCTTTTTTTCTTTTCTTTTTATGTTAATTGAGAGATGCAAGTGATGTATTGTACGTAGTATTCGAGAGGATCTCGTGAAGCATCGATGTCTGTGATTACGTTACATTTAATTTACATTTATTTATTTGAGGAAAATTTTGATCAATTAAAAAAATCTATTACGATTTATAACGGATGCCTATAAACAACGATAATAATGTTAAAATACAAATGTATGTAATTTCATTAATGCATGTATCTAACGCAATGAATTCCAGTGGGATACATTGAGTTACACTACAATAGAAGTAGCATATGCTATTTTATGTCTATACTTCACTGTTAAGCATTTATATATTTGTTATAATTATGACTTAAGTGTTATGTATTTACGTGTTCAATATTTTTAAATTTATATCTTTGCACTTTTGCCAAGTAAGTGCACGGAATATACATACTTGATTTAACGTTTTGTTGACACAATGATTATGTACGTAAAAATAATGTTTTATGATAATTATATACTTGTATAGAAAAATAGCTTATGCTACGATATAGACTACGATATGTTTTTAGTTGTTATGAAATTTCGTATTAATATATGTGAAAACAATCTTAAATATCAACATGTAAATAATTTTTGATATTTTGTTCGATGAAAAATGATAACTATCTTAATTCCATATAATAATATAAAACAACGTTGAAAGCAAGTATTAATAGAAAATACAGAGAGATATATGTTTTTTTTTATTTTACCTGAAATTATGATATTAATTTTCAATAATTTATTAATTAAATACACGAATCTTATTACAGTTTATTTATACATACTGTAGGTATGTATAAAATGTTTAATTATAATTTACTACAGAAAGTTGAGACGATTTTTTAATATAATTCACGTGTCTTAAAAAACCTTTCTCTCATTAAAAACTCTAATATGGATTGGAAACACATGTTCTCAACATTTAATCGTATTTGTAATTCTGTGGATAATTCTCAGTCCATTTTACTGAAAATCGTAATACAAAAAAAAACCAATGCAGTAAAACGATAGATGAAATAATTTGCATTATCATGCACTGTATATAATAGAAGTATTGCATAGAGGTGTCAAAATCTTGTAATATCTTATCTTGTATTATATATTATCCCAATATGAACATTATTATTGTAAAAACAGAAAAAACGCGTTTACACAATATATTATAAGAATAATAGTTACATTGATAATTGCCTTTATAAAACATGAATATAACAAATGATTTAAAATATTGTATTATAGAATTGACTGTACATATTTTAAAGAGATATATATATTATATTAAATGTTAAGTATACACATTTTTTAAAAGAAAGTAATATATAGATAGATCGATTTAAAATAATATGAAAATAGTAGTTATATTATATATTACACTATCGCGGATAAAGTTTGCCTTGGACTGACTATTGAATACATATATAATATATTAAAGCGAAAAAAACAGTAGCGAAACAATAGAGAGTATGTATTTCTACTTTTAATATTACAATGAAAATTTAGAGAGAAATAGTTTGTACGGGGAAAGTATGCTCCACAATCAAACTATAATTTGAACGGAAAACATTAGAATTTTGGTTGCTTTCAAACATTGTGCCTAATCGTCAAACTACACAGAGTTTCTCGAGCTCCCGTGATATTTCGTTAGTTTAGATTTATATGATGTACACTTTGTTTTTTTTTTCTATGTCAATAACAAACAATTATGAAATAAGTGTATTTACTTTAACTTACTAGTTCCAGGCGCAGGCATTCAGTAGTTTATACCGCAGTCTTTTTTGTATCACATAATATGCTCCTCCAAAGTTTGCAATACAAAAGTTGATTCTCTCAAATAAGTTTCTGAAGTTTTTCTTTTGCTTATCATGAAGCGTCGAATTTTGGGCAAATATTACATTCTGGAAGAAAGTAAATCACCATTAATCCGTGAAATGCTAGCGTAATGTCCTCAATTTAAATGATAATTGAGTTTTATATGACGTCTCGTATACTCGTTACAAAACAGATTTTTATTCTGAAGAAATTTTGTGTGCTTCTAAAATGAATTTGAATTACAAGCATTACAAGTAATAAGATATTAATAAATCTTTGCGCGGTAAAGATGAAATACTTATTAATAACAGTATAAATGAATTCTAAGAAAATAATTTGGAAGATATATTTATATAAACTAAAAATGATACACTGTATGGAATTGTATAATATTCAATATTGAAACAATATTGGACATGTTTCTTCTTTACATGTGGGAAAAATACATATTTAGGTGTGCACATGCACAAGTTACATTCTTTGTAGAATGTAACTGATTTATATGCGCATTCATTTTGCTAACATTTTGTGTTATATTAACAAGATATATATGTAATTTTATCACCTACGAATTACTTGCAAAATTAAATATTAAAATTCTGAAATATCTTGTTATATGTGCTGTATAAGTTTCCGAAGTATTAAATGATTTTTATTTTAAAGAAGCTAAAGAGACTCAATTTTTTTTGCTAATATCCATATTGTTATCTTGTTTTATTAAGTGTAAAAAAAGAGGAAATATATAGATATTATTTGAAACTCTTGATATAATTAATATTGATGTGCTTATTTAATGTAAGACGGGTAAGAATTATAACGCGTAGTCATAAATTGTTGATTGCATAAACTGTTATATGTACGTTATAAGTCAAATGCCGAATCAAATTTGGAAGTAAACTGTATTTGTCTACTGCATGTGCTCTATTGATTATCAAACATTAATTATTGGGACATAGTATAAACCTGAGAAATATAGTAATTTATCTAAACTTCAATTATATAATTTGTATTTTTCATAGCAGTTTGTGTTCATTTCTCTAAACATTTTTCTTATTTGTACGTTTTTTAATAAAATGTTAATATATGACAATAATATGAACAATTAATTAAATATAAGGCAGATATGCATTATATGTGGTTGCTAAACAATCAATCATATGAATATAATTGATATTTTTTAATATAATTATTTATTTTAATATTTCTTTCTTGTCTAAAATAAATAATTTTTCTCTTGAAATAAACTCAATAATTTAATTTTACTTACTATATATATAATTAGTTATCACATATCTAAAACAGTATTATTTCTTTCTGATATTATGTCCAGTATTTTTCATTTTTACCATAGAGGGATTTTTAATAGTAACTTGTCTTTTTAAATTTAACTATTTGTTAGTTGTAATAAATATTGAAATTAATATTTCACGATAGAGCTATGCAAAGGCGTACGTACTTTATGCAAATAAATATTAAAGTTTAAAATGTTCCTTGTACAATGTATGTATGCATTAACGAAGTTTAATACAATTGCAAAATTTTATATATATACATACACGTATGTTGTAATATTCATAAGCAAAAAAAAATAGAAAACTAATCATGGTACCGAGTAGTGGCATACATAGATAAACACGTCAGATGTTCTATTTTTGATTTAATGCAGATTACTACACAGATTAATCACATTTTCGTTTTTATTGATTCATCTCTGCTACTTTCCTTTAAGAGTTTCAATATTCAGTAATATTATTACAAACACACATACACATTTAGCAGTTACTATGCTACTAATCATATGGAGATAATAATATTTAGAAAACATAGATATTTCTTATATTTCAATTCAAACGAAAGGGACCAGAGTACGATATGTGTTAACATAAATTTATCATTTATATAGCACATTTTGTGGTGCTTTTTAAGATTACTTTTCTAATTAAATTACTCCTAATTTATCCGTTTGCTTTCAAGATGTTTGCAATATTGATCGACGAGAAGATAAACGAAGATATACTTGTAATAACTGTAATATAGTCGACGATGCAAGGGAGAGACGTGTAAATAAAATGTGCTTTGCCACAGAGATCGAAATAGTCTTACGAACTCATGTATATTTGTACATGTAAATTAATGACGGCCCTAATCTCCAAACGCATCTTACATCAAAACAATTATGTATTATTATTTTACAAAGAATTTTTTGTTCCGTTTTACCAAATTTAACAATTTAAAGAACAAGGCACGCATAGGTGTAAATCACACATACATTGCTTCAATATTAAAATGTCTATCATCCTAAATTACGCTCGTATGTAAGAAGATATGTAATATAAGATATACTTTCGTAAGGTAAATCTTCGCACGGCCTTTGTCGTTAAATTTAAGGATCTTTGCGTTTTATACTGGAAGCAGAGTGACAGAGGACAGATCTCTTCCGTTCCGAATGCGGCCGGTTCGTTTCGACGTATGCATTAATATAATAAATTAAGAATAATCTTGTACTAAATTGTATTTTTGTTGCATAACAGTATTGATTTATAACTTCATGTACATATGTACATACATAATTGAAGAAAGTTTGCACGTTTTGACGTGTGCATTGAAGAGAGAAGCAATTTCAATGCAGTACAATTATGAGCATTACCTACAAAATGTGCATTAGCAGAATCATAAGACGTAAATTTAGTGAAATGTTCTTTGATCGAAATACGCGAAATGTAAGGTGCGAGATAAATTACAAGCTTCTGTAACTTATCTCGGTTTCTCCATGAAATCCAACAAATCCACCCATAATACGATCACAGATTAGCGAACTGAAACATGCTACGTGAATATCGTGTTACTCGTCCGTACTTATCGTAAATATCGGCCTGGTGTGAAAGAAAATTAATGCTTTATGATTAGCTAGTTACTTTTTTCGTATTCTTTCAGATTGGATGTTTCGTGGTTTACGAAATCGTTTGAATATCTCGTTTTTTAATCTTTAAGTTAATAAAGATATCGCAGCGTAACATTGTATTTTTCAACACGCGTATTATTATTGCCTGTATATATATATCTCCTCCCGCTCCTCTGTCATTTTCACCGATCAATTAGCGGAAATATAGTGATTTATTGAAAAATGGATTTATATGATATTATCGTACAAATTATTATTAGAATTTCTTGCCACAAAATTCTAGATTATTAAAATATAATCACACATGCTTTTTTATGTACTATATATGTGTAAGATATTAGAATTCGAGTAATACTTTTATAAAATTATTTGCTACAACGTGACACAATACTTCGACATACAGTATCACAATTAGAGATCTCTCTAATCTTCCGAAATTGGCATTGGTTGCATCTGGCGAGCAATTTCTTATCTCGTCCATTTGTTCTAGCATCAATCACAATTAAAATTGCAATTTCTTAGCTAAAGAGGCTCCTTCCATCGAATCTAACAGTTTTCTTTTTAGACTAGGTCTTTCTTCACGTTGACGTTTAATGGTCATGGGTAGAGGCAGTTTAGATCCAGCTGTAGGTGCGGGTTTATTGCTAAAGTATGGCATTTGCAGCGCTTGATCACACGTACACCTTTCCAGAGGATTCACGTTCAGAAAACTAGCAATTAAATCCAGGAGATCGTCGCCAGCAGCAGTGAATATATGCTTCAAAGGCGTGCCAGGGAAGGGCTTGAATTGAATAAAGTCCGGTAATTCGGTCATCCCTTGCCATGTTTCTTCCGTTGGAGTACCTAGTGTCTAAACAGAGAAATGATACAACATCAAAATTAGAGAAATAAGATAATTTCACAATGATATATTTTATATTGACGTATTAATACCTGAAATATCCTAGTGAGTTGATCTAAATCAGATTCGCCAGGCAAAAATGGCACTCTTAACAGAAGCTCGGCTAATATACAACCCACCGCCCACATATCAATCGCAGTTCCATAAAGTCTAGCGCCGTAAAGTAATTCAGGCGCTCTGTACCACCTTGTGACCACTTGATGAGTGTTTATCCGGTTAGGTGATCCGAAAAATTTTGCCAGGCCAAAATCTCCTATTTTTAGAACGCCTTCTGAGTTCACCAGTAAGTTATTCGGCTTCAAATCTCTATGAAGTATCCAATTGAAATGAAGATAGTCCAGGCCTTGTAAGGTTTGAATCATGTAAGCCTTTATATTGGCTGCGGTTAAAACTATATTGCTATCTTTTATTATTACTTCCAGATCGGTATCCACAAAGTCGAATACTAACGATACGTTTGATTTATAGCCGAAAACGTCTGAAATTTCAATATATACGCATATAATCATAAAAATGTATTTCTACACAAACTGTATTATATAATTTTGCATGTTTGCCTATTATTTGTTTTAACAATTGAGTATTAATCAAACTTTTCCATGTTAAAATAAAGTACCTAACAGGCCAATAATATTATCATGCTTTAACTCTTGCAGCAGTTTAATTTCTCGCAAAGCAGTCCGGTTTATACCATCTCTAGCTTCTGCACGACTTCCGACCTTAATCTATATTTACAGATATAAAAAGTTTATGACACAAATTGTACAAAAAGTAGAAACATATATTTTGTATAACGTCGGAACTAACCTTTTTCACAGCCACAATTTTATTCGTTTCTATGTCCCTCGCCTTGTAAACCGTGGCAAACTGAAATATACACAATACGGTATATTTACAAATTATATTTATAATATTTTTATACTTAAATCATTGAATCATGTATTGCAATTGCTATGTATAAATATGCATTAAATATAAGTTGCGTATTGTGTGATGCTATCTCAAGCAGGCATCGTACAATGCATAAAAAAACGTTCTAAAAATAAATAAATATTATACGATGCAGTACTTAAATCACTGAAATGGCAAAACGGTGTTCTAACCTGTCCTTCGCCCAGAAAATCGATTTTCTCATATCTCCGCACTTTTTCCGTCATTGTCAGTGAGAGTTTATTCTTCTACCAGCTTCTTTTTCTTAATTATTCTATTTTTACACGACACGTCTTGCACGATACTCCACTTTCTTGGATAACATAGGACGACACGTGTTCACATGACATGAAAAGAAGGAGCACACGAGAAGGAGAAGCAGAATATCTGTGATTTCTGTAGTGCCTAGACTGCCCGCATCGAGCCGCCGCGCCGGCGCCGCGGCGGCGAGAGCGGCCGAACGTGATTGGCCGGACTCGGGGGCTCGACTCGCGAGCCAATCACGTTCGACGTCTCGCCCGACTGCGCGGCGGCAACGGCGCCCGCCAAGCGGCGCAAGTAATACGCGAGTCGCGACACGTTCAACGTCGGTGTGAGACGTCGTCGGTCGTGCAATTCTTTTCTCGCGAACGAAAAGAAATTCGGTTACGGGGTGTTGCAAGCTGAACGTACGCCGAATATTCCGTTCCTTCTTCGTGTCGGCTGAGACGAGTGAGATGCCGTCGCTAGACGAAATGAACGTCGAATGCCGTGCTGGACGTCGCGCCGTACATATCACCCTGCCGGCTGTGATTTGGCGGGTCTCCTGTAGTGCGTTGTGACTGAATGGTGAGTAAATTATATGTACGTATGTGAGAAATAAGTGATTCCTCCTCTCCCCCGAAGCGCGATACATCCGGAATCTTAATGGAATCGTTGTTCCGCGTGTCGCAGTGAAACGATAACCTGCTCCGGAATTCACGTCTCATATGTCTCCGTTTCGATCTTTTCGATGAATCGCGCGGGAAGACGCTAATGAATAGCTTGAACCTCTCGTTAAGTGCGGGAATTAATAATTAAT
Source organism: Temnothorax longispinosus (assembly GCF_030848805.1). Taxonomy (NCBI): domain Eukaryota; kingdom Metazoa; phylum Arthropoda; class Insecta; order Hymenoptera; family Formicidae; genus Temnothorax; species Temnothorax longispinosus. The sequence goes on along the minus strand of NW_027270429.1, from coordinate 22,178 downwards.
AAGTGATTGAAGAGAACGATCGCGCGTTTGACGTTTCGCACTTTGCTTGTTGCGATCGCAAACGATCGCGAACGAGGTTCGAGGAAGCAAGCTTGCTTCGAAATGCGTATATGAATATCGTGAGTGCGAACAGCTGAAATGTGCATTCACGAATACAATTTCGTTTTTCGTTCAAAAACATCAGACACCTAATTCGTTCGTTCACGTAAAATTCGTTACGTTTATATAAATGTTTCGAATTTATTTGTATCTGCTTTTTTATTCCTCCTAACCTCATATATCTACTCATTAAATTGTATCGTTTGTAAAAATTTCGTCGCGATCGTTCTTGCAGCGCGGTGATCGCGCTACCATATAAGACGATAAACCGTCGTCATCAAGATACTTAAAAATTATAAAACATTCTCTGTTGCTTGTTCCCCAAATATTATTCGTTTTACTTACAAAATTTTTCATAAACGCCTGTTGTCTTGTATTCAGATTTTTAAATTTTGATAGGAGATAACATATCTTTTATTTAAAATAATCCAGATAAAATAAAACATAATTAAGACGCGGTCTAAAAGACGTCTTGTTATGTCCCGATTTTGGACATTGCGCTGTCTGGGAAGTGTGAAAGTGAAAGAAGAGAAAAAGTGAGAGAGGGAGAGAGGGCTATTAGATATTTAACTTAACATATAATATAAATATATAAAATAAATTAATATTTATCGATACATGTAAGATATAAATATTCTCGATTGTAATTGGTTGAGAATCAGTTTAATATTTATATCTTACACATGTATCGATAAATATTAACTTATTTTATATTTTAAATATTTTTATATTATATGTTAAATATACGTAATAGCCCTCTCTCCCTCTCTCACTTTTTTCTTTTCGACACTGCAAACTGCAATGTATATGTACATTTGCAGATGTAGCACGGACGTGCACCAAAATAATGTTTTATCGGAAATCAGTGTCGGGGAAAATGAACGTGGCTACGTAGTACCAATTTCGAAAATAGGGGCTTTCGGTGGTCCCACGAAAAAGGCCGGGATGGCCTCTCTCAGGCTTCTCTCTGATACAATAGATTTATAGATATAGTATCATTGAATCAAAGAGAAGTCTGAGAGTGAACGTGCTTCCGTTTTTTAGATGGAACTTGTCCAGTGACACCTCCACGTGTCACTGAACGACACGTCATTGAAATATACGTAACGTAGGATATTTCTGGTGGGTAACATGCTATGTTCATAATAATCACGATTCTGTTACATACACGATTGTTTGGTTCTACTCCGCGTGCTGCATTCACATCAACACATTATAAAAATAATAACTATAAAAGTTGGAATAATTTAAACATAAAAAAGACATATAAGAATATAAAAAAAGTATGTTTTTTTATTTTAATATTGTTAATTTTTTTATAGTATATAAAACATATGTATATAATATAAAAAAACGAAATGGAGAAGATTAAATATAATATATACGGCATTGCTTAAACATATAATGTATGCATGACGAAAAGATGCACAATGCACCAAGCAGTTATAATTGTTTAGACTATATATATCTTTTTGACCGAATATATAATTACGATAGAAACCTTGAGATTTTGAAGTTTAGAATTTTCCTATATACAAACTATATATTTTTAATTGAAAAAATCAATTAAAAAATTAATTTAGGTAAAACAAATCAATCTGTAGGAGCTCTTTACTATCACCCTCCTTCAATTTTAAAATCAGCGGTTTTCCTAGCTTTCTTCAAATGCATGTTTTTTTTTCATTTCTTGTTTCTTATCGTACAATTTTTATATATACAATTTAAAAAATATAATATTACGTTAAAAAATATACGTACATACAATTTAAAATATAAAAAAGTTATAAAATATATTACAATTAAATTGCTTACACATTTCAGATATCAATAACGATAAATTGTGGACAATAACATTAAATATATGAATATATGTATAAATGTGATAAAATTTCGCATTTCTTATCTTTTTTAATGTAGGCTATTTTGTTTTTTACCGAAAATAATTATAACACGGAGAAAATTTTATAGTAAATATTACTATGGTGTCGCACTAGCTGCGGACCATCGAGGAATTTTAAGTTAAATTACTATGTTTATGGTAAAAATTACGTTATTTTATCGTTTTTAAAACAATAATTATAGTATTTTAACTTGAAATTCCTCGATGGTCCGCAGCTAGTGCGACACCATAGTAATATTTACTATAAAATTTTCTCCGTGAATATATATAGAGACCTTGATTTGGAATTTTTCTTTACAAAATATTAATTCGTAAATGATACACTCTTAACTATTTGCAACAGATAAAATAATTAGATACCGTAGGTAATATGATTTGATTTCTCAGAAAAGATTGATTTATGTAACGGTAGCGAGATTTATTTATGAATTTTAACTTAATATTTGATAAAGAACGAATAAATAAGGAGTTTATTGTATAAATTATTGTATAATAAAAATTTATCACATAATATTTAGAATATATCTTAATGTTTTGTCCTAATATTTTATCAATACTTTTTTAATACATCATTGTGTAAAATTGTAATACAGATAAATACAGACTCTAAATACAGATGATAAATACTAGCAATTTTTAGTTGTCAATTGGCATGTAAACAATTTGTCTTGCGGTCTACTACAGTAATTAATTTACTGCAAGAAGAGTTTTATTTTAGTCATCTCTAAAGAAATGGAAATTTTTTAATTTATTATTGAGCATTTATTTTAGATTACTAACTTTAGACTATTTTTATCTGTACTTGGCCTACGTCTATAATTAAGTACAATTAAAATATATTAATAATGCAAATTGTATACAAATATATTTATACAATATATTTATTGTATCTTAATATATTTATATTAATTGTTCACAAATTTTATATAAATTGTATATAAATATATTTATGTTAATATACAATAATAAAATTATCAAAGAGATAACAATATTTTCTCTCAAAAGTAAAAGATTGTACCAATTGTATTAATTATCAGTTTATGTAAAAAAATGTCTTATCGGTATAATAGTAGATTTGTATATATATACTTAAAATTAATTTATATAAATTTATATAAAATTTGTATCGCGAAATATGTATGGTAAGTACAATAAAATAGCGTAAACAGCTAAAATTTAAAAAATAAAAAATAAAACAGATTTAACGAAATGTTTGCTACAAATTTTATCAGCAAAATAAGTGCAACAGAATCTATATTAACGGAACATACATAATTGCCAGCAAAAAACGAGATTCTGCGATTTCGTAATTATTTAAATAAAATATTCCATTTAAATTGTTACAAAATGATGGATTCTACTCAGTTTCTGCTAGAAATCTATTATGAGAATTCCTCGATAAATTCTGCTATGCGGTAAAATATGAGCTTAATGCAGATGCAGTTGTCAATCGGCCAATTAAGCAGCCACAATTTTGCTCGAGCAAAACATTGTGGCAAAGTGGCATAATATTTTGCTCGAATCTGCTGGCAAACTACTGCAGGATACATAAAGTAAATGTCAAAATAAAAAAATATGCAAATATGATAAAATTGTGCAATCATTTTGATTATATGTTTAGTCTTGCATAACGAGATTGTCAGGATTTCGGTGAGCCCATTTTCTTTTGTTAATTTACAAATTATATAAGTATTATATGTAAGTATTATACATACAATACATTGCGACTGCGCACAAATGAAGTTTATTATTATAAATTAATGTTATAAAAATTATTGTAAACTATTATAAATGGCCGGACGTTAATTGTGATATTAAGAGATTAGAAGACGTACCTCAGAGTTATTTTATCACGAATCGAATGTTGAATATTACTCTTAAACTTGCATATAACTGTTCAAGTTCCAAAGTTTATCTTCTACTCCAACCAAATATTACAAATCCTCGATTTTTCACGGCAATCGGGCGAACAGAAGTAACATTGAAAAGACAAGATTTCGTTTTCTTCTGTGTCCAATATCGTCGTATTGGCAATACAGAGCGGGTTAAGCCTCGTGAACTCCGTTATATAAGAGTCTAAGCAAGGCCTATTGCAATGAAGGCAATAATTCGTTTCAGTCTCAAGAGACTCGAACTGCTTGAACAACTCAGGTGGTATGTTGTCTCTTTCTTTTCGGTATGTTGATCTACAGAAACGTCAGAGATATAATTATTTCGGCTCGAATCGTGTATCTTATTTCGAGCGGCGACATGCGTGTGCCATGCCCACAATGTGGGCAGAAAGAAGAATGGATGTGAAGCCAACAAACCTGTTCTTCAAGACCACTTTAGCTGCCAAGGTACGAAGCGTCAACTCCTTGAAAATAAGAGTACCATCAAGTGTAAGAAAGTCATTCGTCGAAACGTCCAAAGTTTCCAGTTGCATGTTCATCATACTTCCCGGTAAATAGAACAATTTGTTATTCGATGATCTCAAAAATCGCAAGTTTCGTAGATTTCCGATGCTCTGCGGCAAATATCTCAGCGAGTTGTGGCAAACTATCAGCTCTGTCAAAGCACTTAACTTCCCGATGCACGCCGGTAGTACAATCATCAACTGTAATCAATAACAAATTGTGATCACCAATGACAATGGTCAATTAAATGCATTTCTCCGACAACAAAATTTGCGATCCATTTATTCCCGTGTAAAGATATAATACAATTTACTGAATTCTTGCTCAGATCCAGAAAACGTAGATTATTCTGAATGGCCGTTTGTTGCAGCCAGTGCCATTCAAATTCGTGAGACGCTCCAAAACCATTGTTCGATAGAACGAGCTTCTCAAGGTGAGGTAAGGTGCCCAAATCCCGCGGCAAAAATCTCAGCGAGTTATGGCAAACTATCAGCTCTGTCAAAGCACTTAACTTCCCGATGCACGCCGGTAGTTCAGTCAACTGTAATCAATGACAAATTGTGATTACCAATGACAATGGTCAATTAAATTCATTTCTCCGACGACAGAATCCGCGATCCATTTATTCCCGTGTAAAGATAAAATACAACTTACTGAATTCTTGCTCAAGTCTAGAAAACGTAGATTATTCTGAATGGCCGTTTGTTGTAGCCAGTGCCATTTAAATTCGACGGACACTCCAAAACCATTGTTCGACAGAACGAGCTTTTCAAGGTGGGGTAAGGCGCCCAACTCTTTTGGCAAAGTGGTGATTCCACTGCAGTTTGATAAGTTCACGTATGTTAGCTGGTACCATACTGTAGGATCATCGAATGTAAGAGAGGATGGAACGTTATTATTGTTCCGACTGAAGAATTTTCGTAAACGTTTCCTTATTTTCGTAAACATCGTTTGATTCAAGCGTGGAAAAGAGCTATCCGGATTTAGAAGGTTCTTAAAGTGAATAGCGTTAGATGATTTATACACTTATGGTTATCGCAATGTGGTCGCATAAATTTTATTGTAATTTTGTTATTATTAAGAAATAAACGTTTCGTGAATTCGTGAATTGTCTCGTTGTATGTGATTGATCTGAAAAATACGTTTATTTGATAACGTTTCTTTATATAATTGGAAGCAGAATTGGAAGTTTTTCAAGGACTATAGAAATTATCACAAAATGTTACAGCCAAATTGTCTCTTAAATTTGACAGATTATAATTAAAAGAAGAAAAAGAATCTGTTGCGCATTATTCTGCGTTTTATTACCTTGCTTGCTCCACCGCGTTTGCGAAAAAGGGTGAATTATTTTCTCTTCGACGCGGAAATTACCGAAGGTAATGTTTCCTTACTAGAGTCTCGACATTTACTGACGTGTAATTTCATTGCTGTTTACTTGTTTCGTATATTGACGTTAGATTCAAATCTAAAGCAATGTCGAGGTCAACGTTTAAAGTTGAAAATATACCTTTTTTTTGACCGAATATAATTAGTATAATTACAATAGAAACCTTGGTTAAATTTAAAATTTTCCTATACAAACTGTATATTTTTAATTTCAGAAATCAATTAAAGTTTGATTCAGTAAAAACAAACCAATCTGTAGAGACTCTCTACTACCCGCGTCTACCGGGTCTACCCCCGCCAATTAAAATCGGCGGTCCTCTTTTCTTCAAATGTATCTATGTTTTCTTTTCTTTTCGAAATTTTTTTATCGTACAATTTGTATGTAACATACAATTTACGCGTCAAACAATATAATATAAGTAACGTACAGAATATCATAAAAAAAATACATTATACAACTAAATTACTTACACATTTCCGATACCTAGCTAATGGCAAGTTGCGGACAAAACCATCCGAAATGCATATAATATGACGAAATTCGCAATTCTTATCTTATTTTAATGTAGGCTGTTCTCTGTTTTTACCGAAAATAATTATAATAGATGAGACCTTGCTGAAATTTAGACTTTTTCTATACAAACTATATATTGATTAATAAATGATACGTACGCTCTTCTTAATTATAATATCTGTAGTAGATAAAATAATTAGATACCGTATAGGTAATATGATTTGATTTCTCAGAAGAAGTGATCAGTATATAGCGTAGACGCGCGGTAGTATATGTAACGAAATTTAATTATAAATTTCAACTCAATACTTGATAAAGAACGAATAAATAAGGAAGATATTGTAATTATTGTAATAAAAATTAATCATATAATATTTAAAATCTTAAAATGTCTTGTCCTAATATTTTTGTATTAATACTTGTAATACATTATTGTATAATAAAATTGCAATATAACTAAATTTATAGATGAATACTATTAATTTTTAATAATTAAATGTGGATGTAAATAATTTGTCTACTAGAGTAATTGATTTGCTGCAACAAGAGTTTTATTATATATATAGTCATCTAAAAAAATGAAAATTTTATAATTCGTTATTAAACATATATTTCAGATTACTAAAATTTCAGGCTACTTTTTACTTTTTACTGTACTTGTACTACGTATAATTAAGTACAATACAATTAAGATATATTAATATACAATAAAAGAGAGAGAAAATATTGTTATCTCTTTGTTAACAATATTTTCTCTTAAAAATAAAAGATATTGTACATCAATTATCAGTTTATAAAAATGTCTTATCGGTATAATAGTCGATTTATATACTTAAAATTTACTTATATAAAATTATATAAAATTTATATCACGAAGCATGGGAAATACAATAAAATAGCGTAAATAGCTAAAATCTATGAAAATAAAACAGATTTAACGAAATGTTTGCTGCAAATTTTATCAGCAAAATGCCGGTATAAGTGCAACAAAATCTATATTAACGGAACATACATAATTGCCAGCAAAAATCGTTCTGCGATTTCGTAATTATTTAAATAAAATATTCCATTTAAATTGTTACAAATAAGTGACGGATTTTACTCAGTTTCTGCTAGAAATCTATTCTGAGGTTATCTAGATAGGTTCTGCTGTGGTAGAATACGAGAACTTACTGCTTAATGCAGATGCAAAATTTTATGTTAAATTTTACTATGCTGCCGCACCAACTGCGGACCATCAAGACGCTCAAGTTTAAATGCTATAGTCTTGTGTAAAATTACTATGTCCATAGCATTTAGTGATACGATCATAGCATTATTATAGCATTGAATGCTATGACCGTAGCATTAAATGCTAATGGACATAGTAATTTTACACAAGACTATAGCATTTAAACTTGGGCGTCTTGATGGTCCGCAGTTGGTGCGGCAGCATAGTAAAATTTAACATAAAATTTTCTCCGTGCAGTTGCCAATCGGCCAATTATCCAGCTACAATATTTTATTCGAGCATAATATTGTGCAATATATTTTGCCACAATATATTGTTCGAATCTTATGGCAAACTGTTAGCATTTTTCTTACTGGATGCGTAAAGTAAACCTCAAAATAAAAATTATATACAATATGATCAATTTGTGGAATCAATTATTATTTTGATTATATTTAGTCTTGCATAACGAGATTGTCATCATCGGTACGTGAGTCCATTTTTTATTCATTTAAAAATTATGTAAGTATTATATGTAAGCATACGCATTGTGTAACGGTATGTAACGGCGCACAAATAAAGATTATGATAAATTAATATTATAAAAATCATTATAAACTCTTATAAATCGTCGGACGTTATTGTATAATACTATAAAATTAGAGGATGTATCTGTGACTTAGATGCTATTGATATAGATCAATAATGTTAATCAAATGTTGAATATTACTCCCTATTAGCCCTGTTCACAATACAGCATATATTAGGAATAAGAATAAATATTAATTAAATATTAGGATATGTAGATGTATGAATATTCCTGTAATAAATATTAAATATTAGGATACGTAAATGTAGGAATATTTCTATGTATATCTTTTATATCTTACATTTTATTCTTTTTCATTGTGCGTTACGTTTAATTATTATTTCTAATTCCGATTCCTAATATTTAATATTTAATATTTAATATTCTTATTTCTAACATGTGCTTTATTGTGCACAAGGGAGACTTTAAGTGCTGGTCATTGCTTTAAAGGGTATTTAAGCTCTAAGCCGTAAGAAATTGACCAATCACAGTCGAATATTCTCCTCAAATTCTATTGTGATTGGTCAATTTCTTACGGCTTAGAGCTTAAATATCCTTTAAAACAAGGTTGTAGACCAGCACTAACTTGGATAACTATAACTGGTTCAAGTCCAAAAGTTCATCATTTTCTCCAACTAGCCATTACAAATGCTCCATATTTCAAAGCAATCGTACGAACAGAAGTAACATTCGAAAGACAAGATTGGTCTTTTTCTTTCGTCTCCGTCCAATATCGGCATATCGGCAACATAGAGCGAATTAAGCCGCGCGAACTTCGTTATATAAGATTCGAAGCAGGGACTCTTGCAATAAAGGCAATAATTCGTTTTCTCAAGATACTCGAGCGACTCAGGCGATATGCTGTCTTTGTCGCAATATGTTGATCTGCGGAAACGTCAAAGCTGTTATTTCGGCTCGTATATTATATTTCGAGCGATGGACATGCGTGTGCCATATGCCTACAACGTGGGCAGAAAGAAGAAAGGATATGAAGTCAACGAACCTGTTCTTCAAGATCACTTTAGCTACCAAGCTACGAAGCGTCAATAATTGTGTGTGAACGACAATAATGTCAAATGTAAGAAAATCTGCGTTAGTCGAAACGTCCAAAGTTTTCAGCACGTTATTTATCATACTTCCCGGTAAATATAACAATTTGTTATCCGACAATTTCAAAACTTTCAAGTTTCGTAGATTTCCGATGCTCTGCGGCAAGTATTTCAGCGAGTTGTGGCAAACTATCAGCTCTGTCAAAGCACTTAACTTCCCGATGCACGCCGGTAGCTCAGTCAGCTGTAATCAATGACAAATTGTGATTATACCAATGACAATGGTTAATCAAATTCATTTCTCCGACGACAGAATCCGCGATCCATTTATTCCCGTGTAAAGATAAAATACAACTTACTGAATTCTTGCTCAAGTCTAGAAAACGTAGATTATTCTGAATGGCCGTTTGTTGTAGCCAGTGCCATTTAAATTCGCCGGACGCTCCAAAACCATTGTTCGACAGAACGAGCTTTTCAAGGTCGGGTAAAGCGCCCAACTCTTTTGGCAAAGTGGTGATTCCACAGATTCCACTGCAGTTTGATAAGTTCACGTATGTTAGCTGGTACCATACTGTAGGATCATCGAATGTAAGAGGTGGAATGTTTTTCCAACTGAAGATTTTTCCTAAACGTTTCCTTATTTTCGTAAACATGATCGTTTGATTCAGACGTGGAAAAAAGCTATCCGGATTTGGAAAACTCTTGAAGCGAATAGCGCTAAAAATGATTTATGTATGATTTATATTTATTGTTATCGCAATAATGAGGCTGCATCAATTCTATTGTAACTTTATTAATATTAAGAAAGGAACGTTTCATCAATTCGTGAATTCTGTCGTTTGATGTAATTGATCTGAAAAAGACGTTTATTTGATTGTTTCTTCATAATTTGAAACCAAAATTGGAAGCTTTTTAAGAACTATAGAAATTGTCACAAAATATTACAGCCGAATTAAATCTGACAGATTATAATTAAAAGAAGAAAAAGAATCTTGCGTTTTATTACCTTGCTTGCTCTACCGTGTTTGCGAAAAAGGATGGATTATTATTAATCGTTACTTTCTGGTTTTCTCTTCGACGCGGAAATTACCGTAGGTATAGTGTTCCGTTACGAACACTCGACATTACTGCCGTGTCTTCATTATTGTTTACTGTTTTGTATACTGACGTTAACAGAATCGAATCTAAAGTAATGTCGAGGTCAACGTTTTAAAATTGAAAGTTATTCCTCCGGAGCACGCAACAGTGATTGCGTTACAGTCATACTTTTGCCTGTTCGACTATATTTTCTCGGAATTTACAACGCATTACTTTCGATTAGCTTAATTGTTAATATTTAATAACATAAATAATTTTATTTGACTTCTTCGAAAAAGATGAGCGCGTAAGCTTGGGGAAGAGAGAAAGGAAGAAAATAAAATATAAAACACACAAACAGCATTAATTGTTATTAATATACATATATATGTTAAACAAACAGTTCTATTTACTGTTTTTCTTTCTCTTGTATATAATCGGTGTATATGTGCGAGAATAATAATAAAAAGAAGAATTAAGAAATAATTATAAGGATAATTTTTTAATAGTTCATTTTGCAAGGATTGTTTTTTTTTTTTACACAAAAGTTAAGTTTGAGGAAATTAGAAAAATTACTCGTATGTAATTATATAAAATATTGTATAATCTAATCGCAATTTTACCTTTTGTAAAAAAATAATGCAGTTATTTTTCTATAATTGTTTTTCAATTCTTATTATTTTTCTTATGTCAGAGATTATATCTAAGAGATTATCTAAGAAAAAGAAAAAAATATGTAGACATTTTATATATGTATAATTAGTATAATTATATAAGAAAAAAAATTTATCTCAGGTAACTTTATTTATTACAATAAGAATTTGTCGCAGAGAGTTATTTTGCTTTTCAGTTTTTCTACAAAATTTACAAATTCTTTTATTATACATATATATAATATTAATAATGTTTAATATAGAGTATCTTATAATTAATGTAATAAAGAAGCTTAGATAATTTATGTAAACTCGAAAAAGGAGTATTCGAGTACAAATTTAATGCTCGATCGAGTTTGAAATCCACGTGATGAATCGTACGCAAATACACAGAGGTCACTCTCGAAGTTATTTCCGTCTCTATCGGTTCCTTGCTTTCCTCGTGTTTTATAACCCTAATTTTTTGACGATTTGTAGTATATTCGGGACTGAAGTTATAAAAGAATTTTCGTGAAGTCGTTGTTAATCGATGTTGGTTACGTTTTATCGTTATTTTTTCTGTCAGAAACGCCTTCAAAACGACAAGTCGAGGCGAATTCCGAGACGCAACATAACCTGCATGAATCTGTTGATTGGTGTGTAAGCATAATAAAAGCTAATATTAATATTAATCAACATTGATTATATTTTTCTGCAATATTTTTTAGATTGAAACCATGTTCACGAATTAGCTCATGGTATTTAAATCAGGCGATTAGACAACATAGTCTGTGTAAGGTGTGAGTCGCTGTTTCTCGCTTACAAGAGGCTTTTAAAGAAATTGTTGCTTCTGTTTAGAAGTATGTTCGCTCATATTCGACAGAGGCTATTATTTAATACGGTAATCAAGTATGGCAAACAGAAGGGATACAGCAGTACATCGGCTGTCAGCGAAGTCAAGAGTGAAGTCAAGAGCGAAGCAGAAGATGTGGCAGAGCCAATATATCCGCCTGTTAAAGACCTAAGCTGGAAAGCTCAGAGGAAGAGGAACAGACAAGCTTGGTATGACAAGATTAAGGGCTTAGAAACCGTGGAGGAGAAACAATTTGAGATCAACATGCCACGTTATTACGGCTGGAAGTCGCTGATCCTAAAGGAACATGTTATACCATACAATGCTCTGGCACATGCGCAATATTATACGAGAACACATGTTGTCCAGGAATCTGGTCTCCCAGCATTTTACAACAATATAGTTTCCACCGAGCAATTGGATAGGATGGTACAAGCAGTCAAGAGTGACATAGAAGATAATATAATTTTCGAACATTGCATTAGACGGTAGGTACTTACATTTTTGGAAACAAATATTCTTTTAGTTATGACATAATGTGCAAGTAATAGTTAATTATTATCTGATTATCCAGTATTAATTATCTATAATTACATATATTTAAATTATTTAAATCTGAAAGCTTGTTGTTTATACAATATATTATTGCAGAAGAGACCATGAGATACCACCAGATAAGTTCCCATTGGACGAAAACGTTAAGGCTCATGACAGAAAAATATATATGGAAGAAGTTATATCTAAAGCGTTAATTCACAGAATTAATAAAACAATGCTGATACATCTCGCCCCTGAAAATCTGCACTTATTGCACGCTGAAGTCGATTTTGAACCGAGATTAGAAGCATCTTGGTTTATGGGTAGTTTATATCCCTCTACTTTTCGAAGGTTGAAAAGAAAGTCTATTGAATTTATGAAGGATGATGCTGATGACCCAATAGATTTGCCTGTTCAATATATTGGTCAGCCTGTCATGCATTTAAGGCATAAACATCCCCTGAGAGAGATTATTCCCTTAAGCGATTGTGAAAATTCAGCTTTAGACGTACCTATGTTCAAATTGAATCCCGGTGTATTGACTTATAATTTTGAAAAGAAACACTTGACCAATATACCCGGCTTTTGGCCTGGTGATGAAAGTGAATTCGGACTTTTATCGTATCACAACTGCACGTACTTGCAGACAAGGCCAGAAAAATATAACGACACCTCTACAGCACTTACAGTACAGGCTATATTATCATCTTACAGCTGGTTATTATCGCAAGCTTGTTATCAAGGTACTTTTATAGTTTAAAGTTATTGTTTAGATGTTAATTGAAATTTCAGCTTTCTACACGTATATCTAAAATTTCAGGTTTCTCTACTTTTAACGATATCACGTATCCATTAACCACTCAAACGGTTATAACAAACGGACAATGGTGGTCGTTTTTTGTTTACCAACTCAACACTACTTTAGTGCATTCTGAGCACGCGGATGAAAATCCGAAGCGCAACATTTGTTGGGTTACAGAGCCGATAAAATTATTCGATAAAATAGAAAACGAGAAAGTTCACGGTTTAAATGAAGAAGTTTTGAAAACTTTAATTAAGTTTTACATGAATGTTTCTGAGGAAAGGACGGGCGTAGACTTGAAACCATATTTAGGGAAATCCGTGAAAGTAGTAGCCGACATAGAACACGATGAAAGGAGAAATTGGCTCGAAAAACAATATAAGTATCTCGTGAACAACAGGCCGAGGCACAGGTGAGATAACATTACAATTATTTCAATACTCTTTTTACTGTACTTTTAATGTAAGTGTTAAACAGATTTATAGAGTGAAAGGAATATTTATTAATATGTAATCTTTTTTTTCAGACGGACACCGGAAATATATGATTGGCAAAAAATCTATTTGATACGATTTAAAACTCGTCCGTTGGATAAGAAACGTGAACCTTGGCAATTCGGCGTTAAAGCGTACAAACGTAGATTAGATGATCATTGTCCACCCTATATACCAAGATGTTTACGAGGTGCCAAATCTCCCAAAATGAGACAGAAGGGACGATTTGCAAAAACGTACTACCCATAATTAGAAACACATATAATTATCATATGTCGAATGTATAAATACAATACAGCGATTGTGAAAGACAATTATTAATTTTTGTCATAATATTTATAATCCTGTACAATATACAATTTACTTTTGTTTCCTCGTCAAAAGTTCGCGTACAAAGAATGTTAAAATTCTTGTACAATCTTGTCTTTTTGTAAAGAAAGCGAAGAGAATTTTATCTAGACGTATATTTTTTATTTACAATTTGAGCACAAGTTTCTGCATTATTGCTGCGCTAAATATAATAATGTATTGAAAGACTTGGCAGATAGATTTAAATTTATTTTGCTGTCGGTATACTTATCTTTCACTGTTATAGCAACAGGTGAAGAACCTCTGCAACAAAAAATTTCGAATTATGTGTTTTAAGAAATATATTATAACAAAATGTTAAAAGAAAGTACAGTAAATTTAAAAAAAAGTAAAATAGTTTCTTAAAAGAATATACATTTCAAATTCTTTTAGGAATAAAAAATTGTTATACATTTTTCTGAAGAATTTTTCCACAATGTGATTGCTATAATATATTATATATAGTATAAATATATTTTTTACTAACTTGTTAACGGCCACGATAACAATCTGTTGTTCGGGCGTCAAAAAAGCTATCGCTTCAATATCTTGATTGCTTTCAAGACCTGTAGATAAGATTCTGTAAGAATCCCGTGGCACAAAGCTGCTGAAGTGAGAAATCGCGTAAAACATCGGCTGCTTGTAGAATTCATCGTTCTCCGGCATTACGATAATCGGGGAATCCACATAATTTTTAGCCCAATTTGGTGCCCCATTCTTATTGAGCGCCATATTCCAATCTACCCATCCGACTGTCCAATGCGACAAGTTCTAGAAATATATTTATAAATTTTATAATACACAATTCAAAGCATTTTAATATATAATTACATGTATGATTTACTATCATCTTTACACAATAAAACTATATTGTGCTAATTCTCTAACAAAAAATTCTCTAATATAAAAACCGGATTAACACTGAACAATATATACTTTTAATTAAACTCCAGTGTGTCCGCAAAGGTTCTCATCATACATTTAGAATTAATTGTATTCAGCAGATTCTTATTTTACAACTAAATCGAGAGTGTTCTTTATATTAGATTAGATAAAATTGAAAACGGTACAAACGCGTTTATGATTTGAAATATAAATTGTGATTAGTACATACATATACAAACCTCGATTATATCTAAGGCATATTCTTCTCCTCGGTCCCATGATCCCAATATTACCTTTCTTATTTCTAAGGGGCTGCTACCTATGAGGCGAAAATTACATGAATTTCTTTTTTGAAACTTTTGGAAAAACATATCTATCGCACAGTTATATCTTTCATTATTCACTGTGTAATGCTGGCCTGTGTTTAATTAATAATTTATAATGATCGTGATTTATGTTTCGTTGCAAATTTAACTGTTTTGTCTCGCGTTCGACTTATCTCATTCGTTGCGTCTGATTTATCGTCGTCCGTGCTGCAGTGGCTCGTGCTTTATTGGTTCTAAGGGAAGGGTCGTTTCGAATTATGGCGTTGCATGGACTTGCAATAACCGCTTCTACGATCCAACATTAAAATGACATTTTCATAATACGCGCTGTAATATTGACGATGCTTCTTACGTTTTTTTTTTTCGAAAGTAAAAAATTCCGCCTTGGAATATAACGCGGCAAGCTAAGGTTTTTGAAAAGTTTCATTTTTAAGACGCGATTATGCTGGAGCGTTGAAACTTTTCTGGATGCTGCTTTGACGAATTCAAGAAGGAACGACATCTTTAACCTACTTAGCTCGCATTTTATTTTTGCAGACTCGCAGAGTCTTTAATCGAGTGTACGACACCTCGTAGATAATTAATCATCTTTTCTCCGATTATGTCCGCGATGCGATCTTGCAGCATGTGCGATGCACATGTACGCCCATACATAGAAAAGAAGAACGAGATGAAAGAGAAATGACGGAGCAGATTGCGGAACACGGGCAGCGTTTTCGGATCGTTATTCGGAAAATTTATGTGTACGAGTCGTTGTCGTCGCCGTGATTCTGGGAGACGTAAGAAGAATTTTGCGCGATATACACGCTCCCCGGTTCTTTCACAGCGCGGCTAACA
Source organism: Temnothorax longispinosus (assembly GCF_030848805.1). Classification (NCBI taxonomy): domain Eukaryota; kingdom Metazoa; phylum Arthropoda; class Insecta; order Hymenoptera; family Formicidae; genus Temnothorax; species Temnothorax longispinosus. The sequence goes on along the minus strand of NW_027270429.1, from coordinate 6,244 downwards.
GTCGGCGAACACGACGGCCATCGAGAATAGGTGAAATAGCGTCGGCTAAGCTCGGTACGAAACGGTTTTCATGGCTTGTAAAACCGCGCTATCAAAATTGGTTTCGTAACTGAAAACGGTATCTCGTGTCCGAAAAAGTTCCGCGGCGAAAGACCACTTCATCGATCGGCAACCAATCGGACGACGAAGCGAAATGCGTCGACCCGTAAATGTTCGCGTCGTGAAAAACGTGTATCTCTTAAAAGTTCTGTTGAAGTAAGAATAATATAAAGAACATATATAAATGTTATAATATCAATGTTTTTAGTACAACTCATAAGATTATAACGAAAAAAATCTGTTACTTAATTAAAGTAAAGCGATTCGCGCAAAAATGACAGTTTGATATATCAAATTTACCTAATTCGAATATGTTTATGCACGAGGATTCACAGTCACTTTGACGTTCTAATAAACAGAGTGTGTTTCCAAACAAGAGAAAGTGATGGGAAGTTCAAAACAATACCGTGCTTTTGTGAGATCAGTTTAGACACAAAGATCTATTATCACAAGTCATTTGGAAAGGCTATAACGTGACTCTCTGAAATGGATACCGCTGGCCCTACCGAAGAAGATACATATTCTTCTGCGAAACCAGGTATGTTAATTATTTTAATTATAGCTTCATAAGCACAATATAAAAAAAAATTAATTTATCTATTTATTTTTAAAGAAAATGAAATACGCGGAATATTTGTGAAATTCAGTAATATCTTTGAAAAACGAAATTGCCGTACATATCTTTAGTTCTTTAGTAATTTGCAGTTTTCAAAATTAGATTATTCTTTCACAGTTTTAATTAACTGATACTGAGTGTTTTCTTAATCCTAGATAGCCACACTTATTTTCGAGTCTGTAATTTGCCATACTCCGGACAATGCGACAAAGTCAAACGGTCTCATGGCGAGAATTAAATGTATAAAATATATTGTATTCATCACAAAAGTTTTAAAATCTGTTTGAATTTTACGAATACTATAATAATATAATAACGCAATTGTATGATAATTTTAATTACAATATGCCATTTTTTGTTATGTACTTATGCACTACATTTATATATCGTTATTTATTACTTATATATTTGTTACTTTCTGTATCTTTCTAATTATTAGATCTTGCGCGTGTAACCCATATCGATTTAGAATTGTATGTGAATTTTACTGATAAGGTTCTCAAAGGAAAAGCAATTTTAACTATAGAAAGGAAACCTTCAGTTAACCAAATAGTAAGTAAATATTTTCCTCCATATCGAACAATTAATTAGCCGCATACGTCTCGGTTCTTATCTTCCCCGGGAGCGCGACGCATTTTCCAGGGGCGAGGAGGCGCGCGAAAGTCGAAGGATTGTTCTAATTACACGCGGGACCGGAATATACGGGGGTGTGGGCGGGAGAGGCGAGAAGGGGGGGGAGAGAGAGAAAACGCAGGGACCGGCTTATATATAGTCGCGAATATTTCACGAAATCCCTCGAGTGAGTATCTCGACTCGAGTCGAGGAATTTATTCTCGCCTTTATGCACGAACGCGCCCTTTCTCGTAAGTGGATTCGACCGGGATTTATAAGCTAATGGATCGTTACAGCTTCCGATTGCGCGCGTTTGCGCCCGTAATCGCCCTGCCCGACCGGTCGGTCGATCCTTCGAGCCGTGCGCTCGCGTCCAGAGATTACTCCGAAACTTCCTAATCTCGACAGACCAACGTCCCGCCTTTGCAGTATACATTTCGAATCGTATAGATACGCGAATCGCGCACGTTTCCACACTCGTGGGCGTGTATGCGAGCGCGAACACGATATAGCTTTTCGGAGCTAATACATTTTGATAGACGCAAAGTGATTAAAAATTATAATTAATTAAATCAGGAGGCATCGAGAAAAATATACGCGTGTCTCTCTATTCTCGTAGTGTAATTAAATATTATAAAATGTTTTTGAATACAATTATTCTGCCTTAACAATAATAGTAATAATACAAAATTTAATTCTCTTTTTCATAAATTATACAGTGTATTTATATTTTATTTACATTTATAAGTTATATTATCTATAATATATATTTAATTTTTGTTTCTTTTGTTTTACAACATAAAAGTTTGTCAGTTTTTATACAACGTGTACGTTGGCGTGTAAAAATTTTTGCGAATAAAATGCAATTTTGCACTGAGAGAAATTTAATTAATAACGTAGTAAAAATATCCGATTGCAAATCTCTCTGTCGAAAGGAATGGGCGCGTATGGCGAATGCTCGTATATATAAATTCGCTTCGATCTTACACGGAAATGTCGCGCTACGATTTATACGTCGTGCTTCGTTTTACAGCCATTAGTTCGAATTAATAGGATCTGTACTCACGTCACGCATCTTTTATACTCTACATATATTCACATTTTATATACTTTTTTATCTTCCTATTCACTCTGTGCCTCTCTCTCTCTCTCTCTTTCTCTCTCTCTACTTTTTCATGTTTTATATATTTCGCCGAGAAAAGATAAACGATGTTTTCATTACGTGAAGTCAATTTAGAGAAACTTCCGACGGACTTTTTTTGTAAACGACATCCCTTGTCTTTACTTACCGCGGTATCCGCGCGGTGTCAACAATAATTTTGTCTGGTGTTAATATGTAATATTGCATGTGTAATATTTATAGATTTTAGATTGCCTCGGACTTAATATATCAAGTGTCACAGACATTGATGACAAACCATTAGATTATCTAGATGTTGATAATGCAGCTCTTGGAAGTCCTATTAACGTACAGTTACCACAAGCTGTTGATATTATTAATAACTCTGAGTAAATATAAGATATTTTTTAGAATAGTACAATTACTAACAATTATTAATTTAGAAAGTTGAATACGCTCATAAAACGCTATTTTTAGATATAAAATTCAAATTAAATATGAAACAAATTCAAACTCTCCTGCATTACATTGGCTAACACCTGAGCAAACTGCCGATGGCGACTATCCCTTTTTACTGTCTAACAACAAGGTAAACTGGCTAAACAAAGACACTTTTCTACATTAACATAGATTATGTAAAAGTTTCTATTTCTTTTAGCTAGTTTATGCTAGAGCATGGTTTCCCTGCCAGGATACACCGTCTGTCAAATTTACGTACTCTGCTACGGTAAGAATTTAACACAGGGCATATGTGTATGTATTTCGTATTTAGTCATTCATATGAAAAAAACGATGATATACAATTGATTATTGATATTATTGATAATAATAAAAATTTTTCGAAGAAATGAAATAATTACGTGAAAAAGAAATTAAATGTTTTTAAACCTATTTTTTAGAAACGGTTTTAATTAAACTAAAATAAAATATCTATTTAATTTTTATTGACGTATATACATATATATATATATATATATATATATTTACTTTTTTAGATCACAGTACCTAAAAATTACGAAGTCATAATGTCTGCAAGTCAGCAAGAGATGTGCAAAGGTCCGGAACAAAACGTAGTCAAATTTAACCAAAAAAATCCGGTACCATCCTACGTGGTGGTTATTTGTGTGGGCGCACTAACAAGAAAAAACATTGGTGTATACCATGGTACCCACATAGATATATACGTAGAAAAAAAATATTTTGTCTCTGATATTAATGCGTTTGAAAGGATGATGAAATATATATTAGAGCTTGCCGAAAGCGTGTGTGGACCTTATTCTTGGGGTAAGATTACTAAAATTTGTTGATATTAATCTATTTAAATTTATATGCAGGGTGGTTGAGGAGGAATCTGCAATATTCCGAGAGGTGATAGTAATGATAATAATTCTATGAAGCAAAAAGTGCATATAATAAATTTACCTTTGTGGATTATCAAATCAATCTTGCAATTTTTATTTATTGTTATTATTTTTATGTGTTATTACATTTAAAATGATATCTCTAGATAGATGCGATTTATGCGTGCTTCCACCAAGTGCTGCCCATTTCGAAATAGAATGTCCATGCGTAACATTTATTTCGCCGACTTTCTTTCCCGAAGATCGTTCTTCTCTCAGTCCACTTACTCGAAACATCTTACAGAGCTGGACAGGAAGTTTAGTTACGTGTTCGAATTATAAGCATTTGTGGTTGAGTAAGAGTTTTAACATTTTTATTAACAGGAAAATGAACAGCAAACTATACGATGACAAAGACACGATGTCTTTTTTAAAAAGGGAAGGATTAAATAACCTGAAAAATATGGTAAGATATTGACTTTGATTACGTGACTAGGATTATAGGTCAAAGAAATTGAGTAATAAATAATGTTATACCAAATGACAACATTTTACATCGTATACACAAAACACACATTCTCATGCATTCATACTGTATTATTTTCTGGAATTGTATTATAGCTCGAAGATCCCAAAAATGTTGGCCTAATAAAATGCTTATTACCTAATTTGATGGATTTGTCGCCTCAGAAAGTCACTGAATATGTGCCTTACGAAGCGGGATGTATGCTCTTAGATAATCTAGAGAATATGTTAGGAGGTCCCTCAGTATTCGAACCATTTTTGAAATCTTACTTTAATAAATTTGCATTCAAAAGTATAAGCACTCAAGAGTGGAAGGACTACTTGTATCAATACTTTCCTGAGAAAAAAAAGGTAACATCGATTCTATACATACAAACTAGTATTCATACTTCTAATATTTAAAAATAATAACTTTAATGTTGTTTTCAGATGTTAGATGATGTTGTATGGGACACATGGTTCTATAATATCCCTCCTCTACCTGATGTGCCGGCAAAGACCAAATGGGAAAATAATTATTTCGAGTTAGCGGAAGCATATGTCCAATGGGATACAAATCATCCCGATAGAGACTCTGCTATACTGCAAACCGATATAGCGCCCCATTTTATCATTGAGTACATAGCGTTTTTAAAGAATTTAATATTCTTTTATACGGACTTAACCGAGGAGAAACTGGAATTAATTTCAACTTATTACAATATTAATAAATCAAAAAATCATGAAATACGGTAATTACACATCTTTATTCAGATTGATTTACATTGGTTTAGTGTAAAACATCCGTATTTTACAGGTGTCTTTGGCTACAATTGTGCATTAAAGTTCGATGGGTTAAGAAAGTTAAACCAGCTTTGGACTTTGCCATTCAGTACTGTTCGTTAAATCATGCACGTCCTATATTTCAACAATTGTATGAATGGAAAGAAATGCGCGAACAAATAATCGATACATATAAGTGTAATAAAGTAAAATGATATATGAAACCCAGAGAGAATTGAACGAAATTCTACATCTACAATCATAATTATCTGGTTATCATTAACCTAATTTTCCGTTTTAATCACTAACTTGTTAGTAATTGTAATATAAAATTATTTATTTACTATAAAAAAAGTTTTTAAACTGTTTATGGAACAAATATGAGGGAAACAAATTTTTATAACACGCATTTGATATAAGATAATTTCATTAAAATGTAAGGAATTGTTTATGTAGCTGTTTTGTTTAAGTAGTTGCAGAGTCAACAATTAAAGAAAGATCGGTTCGCTGTGATACATGATAACAATTCCCGTTGGATCGTCAAAAAACGTATTTTATAAAAACAAAAATGTATCTTTATATACAAAATATCTTCTAATTAACCATTGTAATGTAATTTTTTGTACGCAACATAAATATATCTGCATACGTTTCTGAATATCGTAGATACACGTAAATGATCTCATGACGTGCAATGATCTAACTCCTTGATTAATTACGTTAGCCACAGCTCAAACTTTATCTATTTAATAAAAAATAATTATATAAGGTGAAAATAATGATTACTTCATATTCTAGCTTCAAGAAAATTTATAATGCATATTATGCTGATAATGTCTAGTCTCTATTTAATTTGTAATATCTATAATTGATGCTAAAGGATCAATTTTTATTATTTATCACTTTTGCGACAGCTAAGACGTTATCCCTTATGAATTTTGACAATCCATTAATGGTTGTCGCTCGCTGGATTTCAATTGCTAAAGAAAAGCAGTCTGCGATACGAAATTATTCGCTTCGCAGCAAATTTGTGCGCTAGAATTAAATAACATCAAAAGTAGATCAATCAAAATCTTGACGTAAAACATTGCTGAAGAGTAATATATTAATGTACCTATATGAAGGAATATGTAGGTATGTATTCATGTGGAATTTTATATTAATACGTAC